>NW_026881392.1:0-35452 GCF_032173495.1 Musca vetustissima | reverse complement strand
ACAAATTTCCTTGCTTTACCAAGTATGGCTTGGGAAAGACTAAAGCTGAGGTCCATTGAATCGACACCCCGCGATGCAACCCCGGTGAAAGATAGGCATTATCCCGTTTCCCCGGCTGTGCATAAACTTATGTATGCGGAATTGGATAGGATGATAGAGCTAGGTGTGATTGAAGAGAGCGAGAGTCCATGGAGTCATCCGGTTACTCTAGTCCGAAGGGGCGAAAAGAACCGTTTGTGCCTGGACGCTCGCAAACTTAATGCACTAACGGTCAAGGACGCCTATCCATTGCCGCATATAGAAGGTTTACTCAGTCGGCTGGGGGATACCTATTTTATTTCTAGTGTCGACCTGAAGGATGCGTTCTGGCAAATTCCACTGATCCTTCAAGAGAGAGAAAACTGCATTCACAGTGCCGGGACGACCGCTTTACCAATTTACCGTCATGCCCTTTGGTCTGTGCAATGCAGCCCAAAGGTTATGCCGTTTAATGGATAAAGTGATCCCTGGCGCACTACGTGATAGAGTTTTCGTCTACTTGGATGATCTTTTGGTTGTTTCGCCAGACTTCGACACTCAGGTTCATTGCCGACTTTGCCACCATTGCGGCTCCCATCTTTGAAACCCTCAAGAAAGGAAAACGATTCACTTTCCCAGAGGAGGCCAAGGTTGCATTTGACAAACTGAAACAAGCCCTTGTAAGTAGTCCTGTCCTGACACACCCAGACTTTAACAGACACTTCTATGTTCAGAGCGATGCATCAGACTTGGGAATAGGAGCAGTATTATTTCAAAGAGACGATGAGGGTGGAGAGCATCCCATTGCTTATTTTTCGCAAAAGCTGACTTCTGCTCAGAAAAATTACTCGGTGACTGAGAGGGAGTGTTTGGCAGTAGTGATGGCCATCAAGAAATTCAGGCCATATATAGAATTGATGCCTTTCACAGTTATAACTGACCATAGCAGTTTAAAGTGGCTCATGTCACATCGAGATCTGAGCGGAAGGTTAGCTAGATGGAGCCTACAGTTGCAGGCATATTGTTTTGAAATAGAGCACCGTAAAGGAACCCAGAATATAGTACCTGATACTTTTTCAAGATATGATATGGAGGAGATTTCTCTAGATGTGAAGACCTTAATCGATCTCGATTCCTTAGCTTTTAAAGCAGACGATTATTTAGCCTTAATAGAAACCATCAAAAACAATTCTTCACAACTTCCCGATCTAAAAGTGGTTGATGGTTTGGTATATAAACGAACTCAATTCTACGACGGAATACCCCTTAATGAAGATTTCGCTTGGAAGTTATGGGTACCCAGCGAATTGACCCAGCAAATCATTGAAAAAGCACACTGTCCACCACAAGTTTCTCATGGAGGTTTCCACAAAACTCTTCGTAGGGTAAAAGAGTACTTTTTCTGGCCAAATATGAACACTCAAGTTAGAAATTTTGTACAAAATTGTGATATTTGTAAAGAGACAAAACCAGCCAATTCGACTCTTCGTCCATCTATGGGAGCCGAGACTATTACAGAAAGACCTTTTCAACGAATTTATGTAGACTTCTTAGGTCCTTATCCCAGAACCAAAACGGGAAACAGTTTTATTTTCATTGTGGTAGACCACCTTTCAAAATACGTTTTGCTAAAAGCCATGGCCAAAGCAAATTCAAGAAATGTAGTTAAGTTTTTAATTAGTGAAGTATTTCATAAATTTGGAACCCCAGAAGTTATTGTGTCAGATAATGGGAAACAATTTATTAGCAAAGAATTTTCAGATATGATTAAGCTTTTTGGTATAAACCACACCAAAACTGCGTTTCACTCTCCGCAAGCAAATGCCTCGGAGCGGGTGAATCAATCTATTTTATCAGCAATTCGAGCATATCTGGGAGAAGATCACCGAGAATGGGATCAAAATTTATCAGAGATAGAATGTTCTCTGCGATCTTCTGTACATAGTTCCATCGGAACTACCCCTTATTTTGCGCTCTTTGGAGTCAATATGATAAATCATGCCAGTCTTTATAAATTAGCCAGGAAACTTGAACTTCTTAATGACCCCGAGACGACACTCATTCCAAACTCGGTAAAACAGAATCTTATTCGAGAAAAGATAAGAAATAGTCTGCACCAGGCATACTTGAGAAATGAAAAATCTTATAATCTTAGAAGTCGTCAGGTCAAGTTCATTCCAGGGCAAGAAGTTTTCCGAAGAAGTTTCAGGCAAAGTGATTTTAAAAATAATTATGCTTACGAATTGAAGAAATTAATTTTTCTTCTAATTATTTTTTTTTCTTTTTACATATATATAGCGACCGAAGTCTAACATATATATATATGAGAATAGCATTTGTTTTTTTTTTTTTTCTTGATTTAGCTAATCTAAATTCAGTTTTAAAATAAAGCGGAGATCTCAAAATTAAATACTAATCCGCTACGTATGCACAGGAAATATTTAAAATTTATCTCTTAATTCTATCTTAACTTAACTTAAAGTTACCTTAAGTTTAAATTTTTCCAATAGTACCTGAATTGAATTTAGTAGTAAAAAAAAAAAAAGTACAAATTTTATTACAATTATATAAGATATAATGTTAAGAGGACTAACCTGAATTTCTACTTACGAAATGTCCTTTTAGTATTCCCGAATTTTTTAACAAGCTGTAGGACAGCTTTTCCTTCCTGAGTGATGTGTAGTTGTGTGAATGGGTAAGGGTTGAACCCAATTTCTCCAGTTTTTGAGTCATAAAGGAAAAGAAAAAAATATATGAATTAGTGAAATATCATTATGTAGGATTATTGGCGAAATAGGAAAATACGAATAAAAATGAACAACTTAAAAATAAAATTAAATTTGAAATGTCCATCCCAAGCCATACTTACAAAGTTTTTTTTTAGCTAAATTTTGGTTATAAATTATGAAATTTAAGTTTATAAATAAATAGGGTTCTCATAATTTTTCTCATTTTCCAGAGCAAAATTACGAAAACTACGAAATAGGATTAGAACTACAACTTACGTTCCATTAAAGTGCAATTCCCCTTTCGCGGTGAAGCAGTAGCCGTTCGCTCTTTGGCACGGGCCAGGGAACTGTTGTACACGAGGTCGCAGATCCGTCCTTCACCCGACTTACGACACTAGAGTCTGGAAGCCAAAAGACAAAAAGAACAAATACACGTCAGTGCATTTGCACAACATCGTATCCGACATTCTGACAAAAGCTGAAGGTCTAGTCGATGGTACACCTGCTGGAGAAAGAAAAAGGAGAACAGGATTAATCGAACTTACCATCAAATATAATTTCCTGGTTTCACAGGAGAGGCAAATTAAGTCGCATGTAGGTAATAAATGTCTGGAAAGATAAAAAAGGAAGTTATTACTATTTTTCTTATTAAATTATTAGCATTTCTATTTTTACTTACCTTTTTGTGAATGCAATATCCAATTTGAGTAACTTCTCTAGATGTCTTTTGATTATTGAGACCATGGAAATTTTTTTTTTTGCAACCATAGGAGGCCACTCGCCTAGACACCAACAGCAGCGGTCAGAAAGAATTCGTTGGATTACGAACGGAAGCATCCCAGATTTACCGACTCTAACAATATGTCTACGATTCCTGAGCAGTCACGTTGTGACTGTCCTTGACCATTTGTGCACTCTTCCTTTATATTCCCATACGCAACTATGGCACAAGGCAGAAGAGTGTTGTACACAAGGTCGCAGAGCTGTCAGTCATCGATTTACGACGTTAGAGTCTGGAAGCGGGAAGACACGATCAAACACATCTAAATGCATTTGAAATAATATCGTATCCAACAATCTGACCAAAGTGTGGACCTAGTTGAGGGTACCCCTACAGAAAAAGAAAATATCAGGTCTCAATCTTACCTTTCGTTCAATCCAAGCGTAGGCAGTCACCAATCTGAAAAGATAAGAACAGAAAGAGAAAGTATTAGTTATCTGTGAAAAAGAGGAAACTTTAAGTTAAAATCAAAATATAATTTAGAACAAGTATGGTAAAAAAAAAAAAAAAAAAAAAAAATAATTTTTAGGCAATCACACCGAATATGTCCGTCCGATTTGGATAACTTTCTCAGTTTATCATTATTAATTTTTCATTCAGTTTAATACTTTCATCAAAATTCAAAACATTTCACATAATTTGTCATATTAAATTTACTGAAGCCCAATTCTTGAATATTTTATTTTCAATTAATTCACAATAGCATTTCAATTTCATTCACTTTAATTTTTTTTATAAATTTTTGTTAGATACAGATTTGCACAGTTTTTAACTAGTAAAATCACTTTTTATGCTTTAATTGTTTCTTTTTTTTAATCATGCAACTTTTTCATGGTTTAGTTCAATTAAATTCTTTGCATTTTGTCTTGGTTCATTTTAAATTAATTTTTTTTATTAATATTTCCTTTTTTTTTCTTTCTTTGTTTTGCTTAGTTGTTTTTCATAGTTATATTTTCATTCACTTATTTTCACTTTTTGTTTTGATTCCGCAGTTTCCAATTTCATTTTGATTCTTTTTGCTCATTATCATTCTCTTTCATAATTATCACTCAAAGTTTAGTACTTTATTATCACTCATAATTTTCGAAAACCTTCTAAGTTTTCGAACACTAGGTTTCCGCCAAGCTCGGTTTCATTTTACTTTTACACTATATGCACCCATACACTCACACACACTGGATTGTTTAATTTCATTTTATTTTTGAGTTTATAATTTTTATTATTCAATTATTTATTGTTCTTTACAATTTAATCATAATTTTTCTTAGAATTATTTCTTATTTTGTATTTCATTCATTATTTGCACTTGTAGTATTTTCACATACACCCGCGCTGTATGTTTACAATAGGATTTTTCATTCATTAATCTTCTACACTTTAAGCACTTTTCACAATCACTACACTCACTTATTACAATAACCCGACACTTTCACGTATTTTTATTTAATTATTTTAATATTCACTTTAATTTTTTTCACTCTACTTACCATTTAATTTAATAATTTCTGCATACTCCATTTTTCCGTCCGTCCGTGATCCAAGCCGCCAAATAATGTTGCCATTTAAGCGTCCCCAACGCTTTCATTCATAAACGTCAGTTGCCCATATGTTATAGTGCGCCACACTAAACCGTAACGCTTGGCGTATGACGTCATTCTTACACTCGGTTTACACATGGTAAAACCATATATTAGGTTAACCGTTTACATGTGGCAAATAAAACATGATGATTTAAATAATTAATTTTTGCTCCGAATTAATATTTAGGGTTGCCAGATCACAATAAAAGTAGGGATTTCGAATACCGATACTTTTAAAAACACCCAAGATGAAATTTTTGAATTATTTTTCACCTGTTTTTTTTTCGTTCTAATTCGGGGTTGAGCTCAGGCCAGGATTAGGGACCACCAACATAGACAGCCTTCAATGTGTAAAGGCAGATACGCCTTGGTTGCCTCTTTCTATATATTTGAAATATAAACAAAAAGAAACAAGAAAATATAAAAAAAATACTGGAATGTATTAAAAAAAAAAGGCTACTATATACTTACGAACATACCATACGCGAGCTTTGGGGAAGATTACCCTGAAAATAGTGGAGAAAAAAAGATGGTAATTAATGATATGATTTTCTGTAAATAGATTGAAATGTATTTAGTGTGAAGAATATTTTAGGCGGGTGGTAAAGATGGGATAAAATATGGTAAGTCAAGGGTCAGATCTGGGACGTCCAGTATGAGTAGACGTCATGGCGAGAGGTGTTCTCGGAGGGAGGGCTATCTCCTGGCTGGTCAGCCGCCAGGAGCACTGTTTCTGTGAAGAAAACTAATGTTATTTTGGGATTTGGTTGCAGTTAGGTGAACGTTTTCTGCTATTTAATTTTTTTTTTTTTTTTTTTTTGTTGACATGTTTCAGGCTTCTTTTTACCCCCTTTTTGATTTAGTTTGAAGTCCGGTATGATTTTTTTTTGTTTGTTCAACCGAAAAGATCTGCAAGTGGCAAGAACCAACCCCCAATCCGACGAGCCATAGCCGCGCTAAACGACAGCATACCGGCAACGCCACTTAATGGTCAACACAGCGATTTCATTTCGTTTTTCTTGAACACGGTTGTTACATTTAAATAAATGGAAAATAAATTGTTTTACATCTTCCATTAAAAACCAACATACTACTCCAGATGTGTAAAGAAAGCCATCAAAGTTATGTGATAAGGCAAGGCTATTATATTTACTTAAAAATACATAAATTATTAGAAATAATAATTATTGTGGAGAAAATTATCAGATTTTTTGGGAAGATAGGTAAAGTATAGGTACACCTGGATGTTTTATAGCCAATGGTGTAATGTGATGCATATATTCCTGATTAACTTTAAATATAACTATAAGAAGGGAGTTGGTCGTAAATTGATATCAAATATGGCTACAATTTATTTCTATGAGGCCATCCAATATTTATATTTTTTTAGACGACTTGCTACCTAATGAGTGTTCAAAATACTAAATTTTATCCAATTTAGTTGGAAAACTTGCACAAACTCCTCAAAATATCGATATATCGATATATGGTGGCTATCTATAAATATCTGCCCAAACTCCCAGAAATAGTGAAATTTGGGATGTATCGTCATATAGGGTCTATCCTTTTACGTTGACCAATATAAAGATTATTTGAAAATGGTACATTCCGTTATTTTCATATACAAATATACATCCTGACTAAGCATGCAAAAAATTTAACAAATACAATACTTACTTATGATATCTAATTGATCATAATGCAATAACAAATACCAGAAAACTCCATTAATCTAATATCGCTGTTTGTTTATAACCTTGACTCAAGGGTATAAATTAAGTAAGTACCTCCTCTATACACACTACCTTTGGTGTTAGTATTTTGTTAGGAACTCCTACTTTGTTATGTTGATTTATCATAAAATACATTGTATTATCATGATTCCTTCTTAGCCACCATATAACTATTTTTAACAAAGGCTATAAAGTAAAATATTTACAAACCAAAATTACTATGTTACATAACCTAAATCAAATTACTATGGACAGTTAAAATGGCTTACCAAATAAGATTACGAAGACGTAATACGGATACACCTTATCACATATGAAGATGCCATGAAGAGCATTGTATACATTTGGGTATGAGCAGTACTTTATAACATTGGAATTGTTGCGTGTAAGAGAAAGCATGAAGGGAAAATTACATAAGATGTCTATAACATCATCCTACATTGCTAGCAAATTGAAACTTGAATTTATGATTTTAATGAATGTCTAGTAGCAACAACACATTCTGTGGAATATTGAAAACAATGATAGACTCTGTTATTGTAAAGAGGATGGTGATACAGATATCCCTATTGGAGTTCTTGTGTTTGTAGCTTTTGACGTGATTGGTATTGGCCATACAATTAATGATCTAAAGTCAACATAAGCATATTACATATATGCACGTAACTTCGGCTACGTGTACTAAATTATTTTTTAACTAAAGTCTTAGGACAAAAACGTTTTGTAGTACCCACATAAGTCTTGGTTCAGTTGACCCTCTAAATATTGACCGATCATTTAAAAAAAAACCATTATAAATAGTTGGCCAGGTCCCTTTGTTCGTGTAATTTGTGAAGCTCTCAGCTCTCAGTGGAGACCTCTAGAGCGACTAGAAAACCATACAATAATTAGGCTTTAGGTCCATTCCCTAAATATCATCTAATCCTCGCCGACATTTTTTGGTGTCGTCCATGGCCATAACGTAAACTTTAAATTTTAAAATGTAATAGTGATCAGCGTCATTTTTTACTTTTCAGTCTAGTAATATCAATCATACCAAAATACGTAGACACCTGTATTTAGCTTGTTATTACTCCCATATCCGAATACATACAACAATATAATTGGTATCAGTTAAATGTCAACAACTCCTCTGGGATACATCTACATCTATAACCTCCCGGAGTAAATTTATACGCCATAGAATGTAAATTTTACAATTTTTACACAAAAGTCTGGGTCTATTTCCCGCTAGGTATTGACCGAAGTTCATGAAAAAAGATTTGCTAATTCTATTTTCAGACCCCTTTCTCTGTGTAAAATGCGGTGATGTCGGGTCATAATGGTGGCCTCTAGAGCGACTAGAAATATACACAAAAATAAAGTTTTTGGTCCATTTCATCCCCTAAATATTGACCGATTAAAACTAAAATCAATAGGCGTCTTCTTTGGTCGGAACCCATCCTATATGCAAATTTGTCCATAATTTTGGCCGGACACACATGTCTACATCGACTCAGCAAATCGAGATATGACGATCGGTATACTAAAAGGTGGGTCTAGGACCAATATTTCGCGGCGTTACAAATTCTTGGGGCCACACAAAGCTATAATACCCTGACAACATAGTTTGGGTATAATATAATAATATATTTTCTTAAAAGTTCCCGTATTAAAAAAATGTAAAAAAACGCCGACCGGCCCAGCTTTATATATCTCAACCATGGTGGACATAAATAATACATAAAATCAATTACTACATTTATATGGCAAATTTTTGTTAGAACAAGTACAAATGTATCAGTCGGTGTTGCCGACAGATACCCTCAGCGTATCACCGGAAGTTGGATTTTTAAATATTGAAAATTTTGTCAATATGTTGGGGGAGGTACCAGAAGGATCGGTCCATTGAGTCCCATTTTCAGACGTCATTTAGGCTTGGTAAAGATAACTGATTGTGCAATGTTTTGTTCAAATCGAACATTCCATTCGCCTGAAATTGGACTTATAAATATTGAAAATTTTGACACTTTGCAGGAGAGTTACCAAAAGGAGTGGACCATTTTCCTACTTGATCTAGGCTTGGTAAAGATAACAGTTTGTACAAAGTGTGGCTCAATCAGATAGTCCGTTCGCATGATATTATAAAATTATTTTTTTGTGTATAATTTTGACCATTTTGTGGGGAAGGTATCAGAAAGAGGGGAACAGTGAGTCCCATCTTCGGACTTCATCTAGGCTTTGTAAATATAGTAGGTTGTGCAAGATTTTGTTCAAATCGGACAGTTCATGCGCCTTTATTGGATTTAAAAATATTGAAACTGTTGTCCCTTTCTCGGGAATGTACCAGAAGGTGTGGAGCAATGGATTTCATCTTCCTACCTGATCTAGTGTTGTGAATATATTAGGTTGTACAACGTTTGGATCCAAGCGGATAGTCCGTATGATATATTAATATTAAATTTTTGCACAATTTTGAACATGAACCGATATACCCCATCTTCGAAATTGAACTAACAATAATAATTGAACTACAATAATAGACGGACATTTGTAAATCGACTCCACATTTTCTGAAACGAATTTGGTTCACAGAATGGATTTTACGTAGCATTTTAAAAAAATGATGGTTAGAGGACACATCTAAACATATTTCCAAAAGCAAAGATATTTTGGCCAATGTGTGAAAATTTAAATTCTGTGTTTACTCCAGAATACATTATCCGGGGAATTTGCAACGTATGCCAGAATATAGAGATACACATTCGAAATCGTATATAACGTTATAAGGTTATGCTCTTAATTTGATATCACGTATAACAACTATCGCATATAGCGATCAGGTCCCAGTGGTCGTCCAAGGAACTATACTATTTTGCTTACAGCAACTTTAAATAAAATGCCTTTAATAACTCTGAGAAAAGCATCTAAAAAATAACTGGTTGTAAAGTAAGCATAGCTACAGCTGTCTGGTATAACATTTTAATACATTATTTATGAGATTACTTTATTTTTGTTCCCAGGATCAAAGGAATAAAAATCCATTTCGAGTATAAATATAAAAAAAAAATAATACAGAAATCCATAGAAGATTTATAACGATCTACATTCGATCAGCAGCTATAAACACAATTGCGTCTCACTATTTCTTATTTCACATTCGCATAAAATAAATACAACAACTCTCATGAAGCATTCATAAACACCAATGATTTACATTGATTTATTGGTTGTTCAAACTAAGGCAACAGCAGCTAAAGATAAATGGGAACGCTGATGAGTCCACACGACAATGGTTATTTTCTACAGCAACAGCTGTAGTCGTCGGTTTCAGTATTAAGTGGCAAGTGTTAAAACTCATCAGTGCAGTAGATTACAAAAATACAAAATCCTATCAAGTTGAAAACAAAATGAAAAATACAGAAGTAGAGGGAAACATTTCAACTTAATCACATTTCGAAGGAATGCCATTAAAAGAGGCAGTCAGTTTTTAGTGGTCATGTTTTTCTTTACTAAGAAAAGCACACAAAATCAAAAAATTCCCCCACAATGACTACAGCATTTCAAGGATTTATTACTTCTTACACATATTGAGTTGTTCCACACCGCATTTTGCATTGATGACAAAATAGTAGCTACCCTGATGTTGATGCAGACAATGCAGAAGTTTTCTTAACACCTTAATTACAATGATTTTTATATCCAGACATTTGTTCTCAGAATTTGTTTTGTTCCTTTTTTACCGGCAGTTCTTAATGACTGACCCTTTATATCCACTTTTTTTAAATAAAAAAAATGTACATAGCTTCTTCTGGGCCTACGCATTTATTTAAGTTGCTAATGATGATCAGATGTTATAAAACTGCAAACACAATTTATCTGAGAGTTACAAAAGCTTCGTAAGCCAAGGAATTAAGAATTGTTATTGATGACTTTGCTGGTAGTATCTTTTGTCGCTAATTATTTTTTGATGTTGTTGCTGTGGAGTTTTAAATATAACCATTTCTTACTACGTTTGGAATATTGTAATTCAAAATAATTGAACAGTATATGTAATTTTGGAATCCCATAGATCTCAATGGTCTAGATGATTAAACTGAAGTAGGAATTGACGGGATTTTCGGTAGAAGTAAGCAAAGGCTGACCATATAACCTATTGTAAACAATTGTCAATTAGGTTTGACCTATTTTTTTGAACATTTGACAACTGTTTTGTTATCACCATTTTATAAGATATAAACATTTCGCATTTTTACTTGTTTTCTATATACTGTTATCCTTTTTTATATAATATTCGTCAAATTATCCATTTACTGTATTCATTATCAGAATAAAATTCTATGTCTATTGACATTACAATAGAGCATTATTTAACTCTGTAACCGGCAAGCCCGCCTTGCAGACGATGTGCAGTAAATACGATGCTATGCAGAATTCTTTATAAAACAGTATGATCTATTCTCTTGCTAGGAAAAACAGGCGGTGGAAATTCGCGAATTGATTAGAAACAAGTAAAAAGTGTCAGTCGGTGTTGCCCACCGATATATATATATATATATATATATCCCCACTCTATGGTTTGCGGAGGTTAAGGGTATTACACACAGATTTTATTATTAGCTTTATATAAGAAATATGTTTTTATCAAAGAGGTTTCGGATTTAATGTTGATACAATTTTATAAAATATTAACCATTTGTGAGGGAGGTGGCGGAAGGGTCCCATCTTCGCAATTGATATAGGGTTGGTAAAGATAATAGGTTATTCAAGCTTTGGTTGAAATATTACATTCCATTCGCCTGATATTACATTTATAAATATTGAAAATTTTGAACATTCGTGGGGGAGATACCAGAAGGAGTGGACCAATGGGTCCCATCTTTGGACTTAATCTAGACTCGGTAAAGATAATTGTTTGTACAAAGTTGCATTAAAATCGGATAGTCTGTTTGCATGTTATTATAAAATTAATTTTTTAGCACAATTTTGACCATTTTGTGGTGGAAGTACCAGAAAGAGTGGACAAATGGGTCCAATCATCAAACATGATCAAGGTTCGGTGAAGGTAATAGGTTATGCAACGTTTGGTTCAAATCTGACATTCCATTCCATATTATAAATGTTAAAAGTGTTGACCCTCTGTGGGTGAGATACCAGAAAGAGTGGACCAATGGGTCCCATCTTCGAACTTAAACTAAGTTTGGAATAAATATTAAGATGTGCAAAGTTTGAATGAAATCGGTTGCTGCCTTCCAGAGTTATCGTACGCACCTACCCGACAGACAGACGTACAACGGACGGACGGACATGTGTAAATCGACTCCAAATTTTCGTAGTTGCCGTGGTTAACAAGGCATTTGCAGACGACTACAACTTGTTGTATTTCTATTTATTACAAGAGACATTTGGGTGTGAAAGGTGTTTTGTAAAGAAAAATTAATAGCTTCTGGAGAGAATATCCCAATAAAAAACTAATGGAACTGATGAGAATCAGTGGCGAGATCCGAAACTATAGTCTTCTCTGCGTTACCCCCCGGCGGACAATGCCATACATTCCCACTACTTTGCTAAAACAAAAATTTTTAACAACCTCCTACTACATAATGCAGGAACATAGTCCACATATACAGGTGGCGACCGATTAACGGAATTTTAAATGCTTTCCCGGTAGTGAAGGGTATAATAAGTTCGGCCCGGTCGAACTTAACGAAGTTTTTCTTGTTGAAATTTTTAATATTTTTTCGCCGCCTTTTCCAACCGATGGACCTAAACTTTGGTTCTTCGGGAGTTAAAATGTCTTTGCAGAAAATTCTCAATATGACAATTTGTTTTCATATCCTCAAAAACCTCCAGATTTGGCCAAATAACTTTCTCTTTGTGCACTAGCACTTAACTAGGCAATGATTCTCATAATTAAGACATTTCAAAAAGCCATAAATGATGTGACAAATGTTGGCAGGTGCAACAAGAGCTGATGGAAATAGACTTTATAGTGCGTTAAATTATCGTTAAATTTTTATTACCAATCTATTCAGTATATGTCAAATATTTCTGTTAATGACTTAGTTTATGGCTTAATTTCTCTTCTTCTTTTCTTCTTAAAGGTTTCCTGTGTTAAGTACATTGTGATTGGCTGACATTCAAAACAATGTTTCTTATTTTACGAAGAAGCCATTGAGGTCACATGCAACTAAGTAAGTTGTTGCTATGTTTTATTATTTTAAAAATCTCTTAACATATTCTGGAAAAAGTAAATTGGTTTGTAGCATTATGCAGTATTTATGCCAAATTTGGACTGATATATTCCAATAGCAATACCAAACTTCACATGATTAATATCAATCTATGTATAACATTTAAACTACAATCTCTGTCGTGATTTCATGAGGCTTACTTACAGACGGACAAATCTAAATCGACTTAGAATTTCACACTGATATTGAAAAAAACATAGACAATTCCATTACACTTTATGATGGAGGTAATAAAAATCCAGCAATTAACTAGAAAATTAATGTAATAGTTTTCTTGAGATGCCTCAAGATTGCTATTATCGTTGACAAATTGTATGTTTTCAAAGAATTGTGTCAGCCAGCAAACAAACATTTCTTGGAAGTAGAAAAGTCACTTAAGCATCGTGTCAAGTTAGGATATTTATCACGTCTTACAATCACTTTTGTTGTTCCATTAATCAAAACTGTATGTTTCTTGACAATGTTCCACACACACATACATTTTTGCAGATGACAATGGAAACAATAGACATAAGACACAAACATATGATAGTGTTAGGAAAATAAAAACTAAGTGGATCATCCTCACAATTGGGTTAAACTCATTAACAGCCAACAATATTTCAGTTCGAAGAATTTTATTAAGAATCAAAATTGTCAATATGAGATCTGTGGGAAATAAAATTAAATTCTACAGTTCTATGTTTGTGCATTTTTATTTTTCGCTTTAGTATAACCACCGCACATTTAATCCACATTTAATTCCAGAGTTATGACTTCCATGTTATGGGTTTTCCGGTAGTTTGATCATGTCCGTGGACAAAGTTTTTATAACTGATTATCATGTCCTTCATTGGTACCTTGTATTTGTAATTCTTTATAACAAAGCGTTGGGGGTAATTATATGGATTGCAAAAAAACTAAGCCATTGAATACACTCTTCGGCAATTCCTCCAAACGTTGCCAAAGTCACTCTAGACCAGTATCACTGAACAATAGTCTCAGACAACTGTCAAGTAGAACCAGTTTTATCTATTGAAGAGCAGTATAAAGTTGATTGAATGCACAATAGAAGCATTGTAGTGGGACATTAAATCAAAGGCCGCCCAGACATTGAATTGTGTTTTTTATTCTAAAATAACAACAAGTGCAGCTGCCGTGCATGAATGAAGACATTTGATATTCTGTGAGAGCAAAAACCAAAATCAAAGTTAGAAACGAGATCAGGATTTTTTAGTATACATTACATCAAATTGTGTATAGCATTGCTTCTTTAGATATCCTATCTTATAGAATGAAAGCCTTGCCATCAATCAATTTCATTGAGAAAAAAGTGTATTGAACTTCTAACAGAAATTGCCATCAATTCTGCGGGCGACACAGCATGCTTGAAACTAAAATGACAAATATCCATAATAATAGCCATAGAATATCAATGAATGAATGAAATCGAAGCTGATCTCTAATTCTACTGCAATAGGTATCTGACATAAATTACATTACGATACATTAAAATAATAGGCTACATGCGTGGATTTTTTAAAGAACATTTTTCAAGCATCATCAGAGCTATAGGCGTGGATTTTTTAAAGAACATTTTTCAAGCATCATCAGAGCTAAGTTAAGTACGGCATTTAGTAAATAACATTTTTAAATTTATATAAGCATCATAGGCGTGGATTTTTTAAATAACATTTTTGGAGCATCATCAGAGCTATAAGCCTGGATTTTTCACGGAACATTTTTAAAGCATCATCAGAGCTATAATCATCAGAGCTATAAACCTGGATTTTTTACGAACATTTTTAAAGCATCATCAGAGCTATAAGCCTGGATTTTTTACGGAACATTTTTAAAGCATCATCGGAGCTATAAGCCTGGATTTTTACGGAACATTTTTAAAGCATCATCAGAGCTATAGGCGTGGATTTGTTTGTAATTCGATATATCGTTTATTATGGAGGGGCGTTCAAGCATCATCAACTTTATGATATGCTTTTTATGATGAATGATTGCCCATTAAATTATCATAGTAATGAATAAACTTTTTATAGTGTAGATGTTTATTTCCCAAAGCAGTTCGGCTACCTCTTTAAATATTATTTTTAAGTGAATATATTCATTACATTAATAATAAGGGTGATTTATATTAGTTAGTATTAATCATACAATCAAGATTTCATTTTCTTCTTCGCAGTCCTTCCATTAGCAATCCAGATTTCATAGATATCCCACAGAGTTGGTGATCATTTATTTCATTTATTTATTAAAAAATACACTTGTTTCGTTCAACGATATGCAGACGTTATGACGTCTATGACTGCGATAGTTTAACCTTACGTCAAACTAAAACAATGACGTCTACCTACACAACTATGGTTATTGATCATATAACATCATTGTTATTGTCATCTCTTAGTTTTTGTTTAATCGTTTTATTTGTGGCATTGCAAATACATTTGTCTGTTTCTTAGTTTTTTCTTAAGCAAGTTGTTTATGGTATCTTGTGTGTACAACGTGTAGTTAACAATCATTGACTGGCGTCCACAGTCAATTAAAGATAAATTACATCCTTAAAACTGTAAAGAAAAACAAACTGAAAAGCCGCAAATAAAAAAACGCATTGCTTTTGCAAAACAGCAATCCATTAAACGCACATATTTGGTTCTTGACCGCTATTCGAGTACCGCAATTGAAGCTACGAAAGCCATGTCATTGGGTAGTTGTATTTTTTAAAGTGGTTAAAAATTTCTTAAAACTAACGATTTTGTTTTGTTTTTATGGTGTCTCTTCATCCATAAAGAAATATACACACATGACCATTCTATGTTGGCCACAATTGAAACGCATGTTAGCTTTAATTGTCACTGATTTGCACAAATCGTTACGATTTACTTTTCATTGTATTATGACTTTTGTTTTAGGTGTCAAATAAAACGCTTAAGGATGTTCTAAATGGTTAAATGAATACGTGATTTTAGGTAACTATGTTATAAATTACAAGTTTTAGTTTTAGTTCCCAGCGTTCTAAGTTGGATTAATTCCATACCACTTATGTATGTCCAATCGATCTGGTAGCAGCAAAGGTGCGATCTAATGCAAACACAGCAGGTAGCCGACATTATTGGATCATACCAATGCGGCTTCATACCTGGCAAGTCCACCATTGACCAAATTTTCACTCTGCGCCAAATCCTAGAAAAGACCCACTAAAAGCACGTCGACACATTCCACTTATTCGTCGACTATAAAGCCGCATTCGACAGCCCTATCCGTTCAGAGGTGTTTAAAGCCATGTCTACGTTCGGTATACCTACAAAATTAATACAGCTATGCAGAATAACTTAAAGTGGCACAGTTAAAGTCGGGAAGGACCTATCGAAGCCCTTCAATACCGAACGAGTATTCAGACAAGGTGACAGTTTGTCGTGTGTTCAATTTAACATCCTGCTGGAAAAGGTCATATGAGAGGCAAATGTGAACAGAAATGACACTCTGTACAACAAACAACACCAGTAACGGCGAGAAGTCTAAGCTGATGGTATCGACGCGCAAGACGTAACAACCGGACCAACTGTGGAACTTGAGAACTACAGCTTCGAGGTAGTCAAAGATTTTATATACCTTGGTACCGCCATAATTGAAACTAATGACATGAGTTTTGAAATTCGGAGAAGGATAGTGTTGGCCAACAGATGCTACTATGATCTGAGTGAGCAACTCAAAAGCAAGGCCACTTCCCGTCAGACCAAACTCACACTCTACAAGACGCTGATACTACCCGTGCTGTTATACGGATGTGAAGCATGGGTAATTAACATATAACATATGAGGCAGCTCTTGGAGTGTTTGGGAAAAAATTCTCCGAAATTTGGGCCGATGAGCCTATCTGCGTTGACGGTAAATATCGCCGTTGAATGAAACATGAGATGTACCAGATATTCTCGGATATCGGCATTGTTAGACGTATTGAGCTGCAGCGACTACGTTGGCTAGGTCATGTTGTGAGAGTGGATGAAGATGTCCCAGCCCAAAAGGCATATAAAAGCGAACCAGCTGATGTCTCACGCAGAAGGGAAAGGCCACGAATTAGATGGAAAGATCAAGTGGAAGACAACATTGCCGAATATCATCTTTTTTAAGCTCGGATTATGGAAAGGCTATATGTCTATAGGCAACACAAAAAAAGGTATTAGCCCCTAAACTCAAATTAAAATAAATGTAAAATTCTTAATTTAAAAAAAGTCAAAAAGCATTAATTTCGGCCGGGTCGAACTTTGGATACCCTCCACCATAGATATAATGACAGGTACTAAAAATGAAAATATAGGGAACATATCAAAAAGTGGACCTATACCGACATTTCTAAAAACAGATTATGTAAATGCAAAATGCAAATTTCAGAACTTTTTAATGGATAATTATACCCTCAGCCTTATGGCTATTGAGGGCGTGGAGACATTTAGTACCTCTTAAGAACCCAATGTACCAAACTTCAGCGAATTCGGTTGAGAAATGCGCTTAAGAGCCCCAAAATACCGAAAATTGGGGGGTACCCCCTGTATCTAATCTCTATCCTAAAACTTATATATATATATATATATTGAAGTCCCACATCGAATTCATCTAGAAAGGTTCCTATATACACTCCCTTGGGCTCATGTAGAAATACTACTATATCTCGTGTATTAATACTTCCTCCGACTTCTTACAGGTTGTCTAGAACGGTTCACCACTTAAACCCCTTTGTAAGTGGTGTCACCATTCCTCACTATATTTTTGATTTCATTATTGTGTTTAATTGTGGGTGCGTATACTTTATCGTTTGGCATTACCATAAGTCATACGCAACCGGTACTCTCCATTAAAAAATAAAAATATACGATAATATTCATTTTAGAATAATTCTTTTTTTTAATATTTTTAAAAATTGTATCATAGAAATCGAAAAAATTAAAAATATAATAAAAAATGGAACCAGAAAAGCGATTATGATATTATCAGCCTTCAAGCCATTATTCGTCCGCTCGAAAGAACTCCAAATTGTCTGACAGATTTCGTTCAAATAAACTATTAGATCCCTGTAATATATACAACAATTAATTGGCCCGGAATTAGAAGATTGAAATTGGATTCTAGTAAGATACTAGCAAAAATTCGAAGAACCAGCAACTACAATTACTCACTTTCCTGTAATAAATACGAATTCTGATAAAAAATCATATAATTCAAATTTGCTATAAATATTTTCAGTTAAACGTAATTTATAAGCTCATAAATATCATACAACATTGTACGCTCTGCAGAGTTAAACACTAAATCAAAATCTATTTTCAGTAAAACTACAACAGTTAAACATTGCAAATCTGGTGGCCTTCAACAGCAACATTGTTGATCAACTCTTGCTACACTTTTCAATTCAAAAGCATGAATGAATATCTGACATTCATTCATGCTTCCATAACAATGATTTATTTTTGTTTTGTGATTGCATTATATTACGTTGCTGCAGTCAACAATCTCGACTAATTGCTTGCTGGATGTCGAACAATTTGGTTTACTTGATTTTGCAAGCTTTGACCATAATCAGTTTGTTCGCCTTTTCAAAGAATTTGATATTCGTCATGTTTTTAAACTAAAACAAAAAATACAAATAACTAAAATAAACTACATTAAAGCTAATTAAAATGTATTATGGTTACAACAAGAAACTGTTTTTTTTATTTAAACGACTAACTTCTAGTAATACTATTACTTCTAACATTCGATATGAATGAAACACATACAATGCATAAAACATTGAAAATAAATACTATTCTACAGTAGCACACAAGTTAAACAGTCTCAAAAAAGAATATAAGGGTGATTCGTCTTTCACTGTGCATTTTCCTTCTCATGACCTCTCATTTATTTGTGCTATGGTCAAAAATGTTAGTTAAAGATGATAAGACCTTACTTATTAAATCTGCGTTATGTCATTTGAGGTCGAAATTAAAAAAAAATATCATAACTACATACTCAATATATCCTAAATTTATTCCATCAAAAAATTCTGGATAGTATACGCTCAGCCAATATAAAGTGTAACACTTTACATTGTT
Organism: Musca vetustissima; assembly: GCF_032173495.1. Lineage (NCBI taxonomy): Eukaryota > Metazoa > Arthropoda > Insecta > Diptera > Muscidae > Musca > Musca vetustissima. The sequence goes on along the minus strand of NW_026881392.1, from coordinate 16,298 downwards.
TTGCAATTACGTTACAAAAATAAAATATAGTTCTGAATTAATACCCTCTATTTATTTCTAAAATTTGTTTCATAAACTCTTAGGATTATATCTAATATAATGTACAATTTAGATTTTGCTTGTTTCTATATTTTATAATATAATTACAATATCATAAAATATAACATGCCTATTTGACAGTAGAGAACAGTTAGCTGAATATAGAAGAAAAACTCCAACAACATCTGGTTTTCCACAACATGTTCATGTGACATTCGCATTGAAGACATGATCACCACCGATACGCAGAGATTATATCACAAGTCTATTTTGTTCCACTAACAAATTTCTTTCAATTTGCAAATCCTGTCCAGCGGCAAATCGTATTGAATATTTGCTCTGAATACTGCCAAAAATATAAAGATCATATTTGTGTGTATGAAAACAAGCAACCGACAGCGACGCATCGGTTGGTACACCCTGTGGCGTGTCGCCACCGTAGGAAGCCACAGAAAATTTAAATTTAATATTCGTATGCAACAACACATACCTAAAGAAGTTGCCAGACGGATTTTAAAAATGGTTGCATATCTGTTGTTGAAAAAATATTGGATTTGGGATAATTGTTGAGAAAATATTCTTTAAAAATCCATGCCTATAGCAAGGATAACTGTTGAGAAAATATTCTTTAAAAATCCATGCCTATAGCTAGGATAACTGTTGAGAAAATATTCTTTAAAAATCCACGCCTATATCTGGGATAATTGTTGAGAAAATATTCTTTAAAAATCCACGCCTATATCTGGGATAATTGTTGAGAAAATATTCTTTAAAAATCCACGCCTATATCTGGGATAATTGTTGAGAAAATATTCTTTAAAAATCCACGCCTATAGCTTATTACTCGGATATTCCTTAAAAAATATTCCCCAAAAATTTTCAGTTATTTTTTCATTGCTTCTACTTCATTTAATAAATCTGTCATCTTTGCCATCCATTTATCTAAAAGTGGTAACATGTGCCCAGACTAATTTCATATAAATCAAAATATTTTATGACATTTACAGAAGAGACGTGGCGAAGCAAACCGAAACAAAAACATTAGCTAAAAATTGCTAACATTCCGCCTAAGCACTTATCCCGACTTGTGGACAAATGAATTGCAGAGGAAAAACAAACTATTTGAATTTATTTATATCACCTAATTCATAACGCTCGAAACTAGTTGTTGTAGCATTTGCGATTCCACAGCAGCATTTGGTTCAACATGTTGCACTTGTTCCCAACTAATGAACACATTTGTCTCACACACAGTGGGGTCTGATTTTGACCAACTGCTTAGCATTTGCTTTGACATTTTCTGTTAGCTATCTATGACGGAGTATCTAGTAGCGATTAAGTCAATGCGCATGCCAGTAGTTTTTTAGTGGTCGTTTTGTTTTCTTGCTGTCTTATGTTCTTTGTTAATGAATAAAGTGAGATGTAAATGTTTGGTTAACAAAACGATCGATGGCCACAGCATAAAATGTAGTAAATCTGAAACTGAAGTATTATTAAATGCTCTAAATATTTATGTTTGTAACGCCTACGAGTAGGAGCACTTAGCAGCTGTTACGTCAGGCATTAATGCATTTCTTTTAATGATTGTCCAACTGTGATACATGGACCATTTACTTGGTTGTAACGTGTACGATTTTTATTCTAAATTGTTTCTTAAGCAGAATTACCAAAATAGAGTTGAATTTTTGTCCTATTCAAGGTATTTTGGATGCCATAACATTTTCCAACTGAGAAAGTTCGGATATTCCATGACAAAAAATGGTTCAAATTCTTTAAAAATCCACTCATATATGGGTCGAATAGTTATTAAGGAAATAATCTTTAAATTCGAAGTTTGTTGGTCAAATTGTTATTCAGAAAATATTCTTTAAAAATCCACATCTATTGCTGTGTTAATTGTTGGGAACATATTATTTAAAAACCGACGCCTACAGCTCAGTTAATTGTCCATAACATATTCTTTAGCCCTACGGCCAATAACCAAAAATAGAAGTATGCAACCAGCAGTTTTCGCAATTAAGTGAAGAGCGCTTGGCATTTCAATTTCTTAGTGCAGAAAATATTTTATTGCAACAAATTGTCAATATAAAAGGCGTTCAGTGCACACTTGGATTAGCTCCACTTTTGGAAAAATCTTAAATTTAAGTGTCCAAAAAATATTTCCCCAATAATCAACATTAGTGCCGTTTTGTATTGTATATAGAGTGGAATTCATATAAAAAAATTTAAAAAACAAGAAACTCTTCATCGCCCCATTTCTCAACTTTTTGATTTAGGCAATTAATTGATGTGTGCACGGAGTAGCTCATGTGCCAATATGTTCCCCTAAAACCACATATGGAACTAGGTAAAAATTATGAACAAGATCTGGATCAGTATTTCCAAAAATTTCCGATGTAGTAATTTTTATGTAAATATGATTAAATGAAATGAATCCATATAAGGTTCATGTAATATACCAAAATTCTATGATGTCCTCAATTTTTATTTTTTCTTTAATAAAAAATCATTTGCTAAACTGTGCGATTAAAATTCCTTTAGATATTCGTCAATAAGAATGGTATTACCCTCGATATTGATCTTGATTTTCTTTTCATGTGGTAGTTAGAAACATCTACCATTACCTCTGCCTTGAATTTAATCTAATGAAGGACGTCAAAATTGCTAATCTTTACAATTTCACAAAATTGTAAATTGCAAATTTATGTGTAGGAAAACCACCCATTGCTTTTTTGTCTTGCGTTTAGAGGACATGGGAGAACAAACAAGCAATGACAAACTGGTAGTTCCCCTTTGAGCAAGCGGTTGGAAGTTATCCACTAATGTCGATAGATATCTACTACGTAGTTGTGGCAATTCATTTATTTACGAGTTTATTTAACCAATGCACTGTAGGGTTTGTGCTGTTAAGGTTTATATTAGAACTTCCTCTACTTTATATTATGCTATTTTTTCTTGTTCCTCCCATTGATGTTGTATGAGTTGACAGCGGGATATTTGTTTTTATTTCGTTCTATTTTGTATGTGCAGTAGTAATGTGAAATTGTTAAATGATTCACCTAGCAACTATTTTCAAATGATTGCAATATTGCTTTCTCAGGGAGAAATATTTGAAATTATAGCCAGGGACCGAAAATAACAGTTATTTTTTAAAATGCGAACAAAAAAATATTCATGTTAGAGACATGGGACACCAATAGTGTCATATACCAATAGATTCGTACTGAGGAGCCCATTAAGGATATTGAGTGATCTTGAGAAAACACTCTCAGTTCCCATGTTAAGGATTATTTTTTAACGGAAAAATAAACGTTGATTTTTAACTGTTAAAAATGATTTTTATTTTTTCCGTCAAAAATAAAAGTCTTTTTGCGATTTTTATTTTTTCCGTCAAAAATAAAAGTCTTTTTGGGACTTTTATTTTTTCCGTCAAAAATAACAGTCTTTTTGGGACTTTTATTTTTTCCGTCAAAAATAAAAGTCTTTTTGGGATTTTTATTTTTTCCGTCAGAAAATAAAAGTCTTTTTGGGATTTTTATTTTTTCCGTCAGGAAATAAAACTCTTTTTATGTAAAGAAGTTTATACAACTTGTAATCAGTTATAAAATTACAATTTATAAATCTCTGTCCTTATTACAATAAGTGTACACATAAGTAATCAAGATCAAAGGTAAAAAATATTTCTTATAAATTTTTAAAAAATAGTCTAGTGTACCAAATCATGAATATAAATTAAAGAATCATTCCCCTGACTATTAGGTCAAAGGTTATATAACTGGTACCAAACTCTATATGTTTATTTACGTAAAATGACTTTTATTTTCTGACGGAAAAAATAAAAGTCCCCAAAAAGACTTTTATTTTTGACGGAAAAAATGAAAGTCCCAAAAAAAGTGTTATTTTTGACGGAAAAAATAAAAGTCCCAAAAAGACTTTTATTTTTGACGGAAAAAATAAAAATCCCAAAAAGACTTTTATTTTTGACGGAAAAAATAAAAATCATTTTTAACAGTTAAAAATCAACGTTTATTTTTTCCGTTAAAAAATAAATAATTAAAGTGGATTTTTTTTATTTGGGTCACATAATAACAGTTATTTTTTACCTGATTTGATATAAGTTATAACCGTTACGGTCCCTGATTATAGCAGCTTGGAAATAAGCAAAGAAAGACTATGCACCTAATATATTATAGTTTAAGGAACAAAAGCAAAATAAGAATTATTTGAAATTTGAATTATTCTTGAGAATAAAATTCTATTTAATGAATGCGCGTCTGTCTGTTGAAACCACAGAGATCGAGATCGCAATATTTGAAATAGGGATTTAAAATTTTGCACTAGTATTGTTATTACTCCTAGAATGGATTTTAAATTTTCATTGAGTAGAACATGTCCCTACAAAAAATTATCAAATTTGGCACACGTTTCCGTGTAACCCCATTATTCGGTATTTTGAGCACGTTTTTAAACCGAATTGTTTCTCATGGGGTATCAAATCTTTCTACAAAACATGATCAATATAGATTCACTTTTTTGAGAATCCCACTATAACGTTATATCCCAAACTTCAGCATTTTGGGGAGCTTGGGCACATGCATTGAGTAAAAAATCTTCCTTGGGCATGTTTTTCAAAAAGTTACCAAACCTAAAGTTATCAATTTAGTTTTAGTACGGTATGGTATAGCTCCCATTGAACGGTATCATCCCATTTTCCCCACCAATGTGACTTAAATTGTCTATGGGGTTCCAAGTTTTTATATAATCCCCACATAAAAGTTATCCACATTAACATAGTCCCCATATAAATTTTCCGATCGGCTTAAGGAATTTTTAATGCACAACACGTGGTGGAGGGTATAAAAATTTCGGCCTGGCCGAACATAACGACTTTTTTCCATGTTTATTATAATGTTTCAACGTCGACTTGAAGATAGAAACACTGGATAATTAAATGACCTTTGCTCGAACTGCGGCGAGCATAAACTCAGCATTTATTTTTTTGAGCTGAAAGTTTATCTGCAAAAACACGGCCTTTAAGGTAGCCGCTTAAAAAATCGAATGGTGTCAAATCGCATGATCAAAGTGGCCAGTTGATATGGCCACGAAAATACGCGAACAGGAACTGCCACTTGCAATAAAACCATAAATACCATAATTTTGGTTTTTAACATACCCACCGAGTTAGTCACCACAGGAACAGGAATCTGGTTCGAAAAATTCCCTTTCAGCGTCTGTTATTCAAGCACCCATTCCAAGTATCTAAGACGTTGTGCATAGTCAGCTGGTTATAGTTTTTGTTGAGCAGGACTTTATATGGATGTATGTGATATTTTCAGCGGAACGGTCTTTAAATATTTGTTACCGCTCCAGACCTTTCAAATTTCTTGTCAATTTTGTCAACTGCTTGCCTAGTTAGACTATTTTGTAAACCATAATCACGTCTTAAAGCGCGATAAGTGGCAGAATCACCATTTCTGTTGTAGATTTTGATCATTGGTATGAGTTGTGATATAGTTAAGCGAACCATTTTCGACAATGTCAGACTAACAAGAAACCAAATTTTTTAACAACATAGTTTGACAAAGCCTAAGACACATTCCCAATATATAGGCCCCTTACAATTTTTAAACTTTAACATGTTGAGCTGCATTTTCCATCAAACTATATGTAATCTAGCCTTTCAGATTCTTGGAAGGTATAGACGATTTTTTGCAAAAAATGGGTTTTAGACTAGGTTTCCCACATATGCGGCTATAATATGGCCTTCCAAATTCTTCGTGCAAAAACTAGTTCTTCCCATAAAATTTGCAATGTAAATCCATGTTTTCAGTGGCCCCGAAAAATTGTTGTTATTTTTTAGATCCCAGCCTCATTCCCTATACCCAGTGCCTGTAATGTGATATGTAGCTTACTGGCACACAATTTACAATGACTAGTCCACATATAAAGGGCCTCAAATTTTTACGAAAACTGTGAAAGCATACAAAAAGATGGAGGATATAAAATGCTCGGCATAGGCGAACTTTTTTCCGAAAATATTATTTACTATGATATAAATTTGTTCATGATGTGCAATGGATCGATTCAGTTCGTTTAGGTATGGCGATCGGTTTACCCAACGTTACAAGCTGATGATCCAAAACAAATTTGTGATACGAAGGCAGTTTGGAAACTTCTTACGAGTATGTTAAAAAACACCTTGATCGTTTCATTTATTGTTTACATATCTTTCTTCTATAGCAACACTAAAAAATTGCTAGTGATTTTAATATAATTATCACATAATTTATTGCAATTTTATTCATATCTTGGTGAGATAGACAAATTGAGAAAACATGAAAGTAAATTGAGGACAAAAAATCACAACTAAACGTATTGATATCCTCTAACCTGCCGCTTGGCACAGTGCCAGCGTCCCACTAACCAATGTTAAGGCTGGTCAGTTTAAATGTTATTGGTAAATGTAACCTGTTGCCCACTAATGTTGTCCATTGCGATGGTGGTTTTATTTATATTATGGTGACTTTAAATTGTTTCCTTATTGTTGCTGATACCCTCTATTCAAATATTGAATTTTTATCGTTACCAACCAATTAATACTAAGATAAATCGCTTTTTATTCTCTTAACGACATATTGTAAAAGAGTGTAAGTCACACATTTGCCAAGGTTTGGATTTCATTTGCATTTACATTTGCCAGTAAAAAAAGACATATTATGGGGGTGATATTGGAAACTTAAATTATATATTTGGAACACTTTGTTTTCAATATTTAAAATAATAATAAATATATGTTGTATCTTATTTTTGGACGTGACATTTTTATTTGAAAATATATACCAGTGTAAAGTTAATAGCCTTTTCGGTTGGAAATGAAGACCTCCATATGAGGCTGTGTCTATGGTCATTTACTGTGAGGAAAATTTCAATCTATGCTATGTCGGAACGAGGTATTCGAGCCTCCAAAACCTAAATGTCAAATTATAGCCTTTTAGATTGAAAAATATGACTAAAACCTTCAAAATGCTGAAAATTGGGCGGGACTTTTATATGAGGGCTGTGTCACACCATAGAGATGTAGCTATAATTTTCTGCATAGATATATGTCAGTCTCCAAAAACCTGGTATGCCAGAATGCCGAAGATTGAAAGGTACCGTTATATTGGAGTTAAACTTGGCTGGTGTAATAGCAATGTCTGTGCCAAATTACAAAGATCTATCTTAAATATTGCCATCTCTATCGTGCTTTCATACGGACATACAGACGAACATGGCAAAATATATAAAAAATCAAATAAATTTGTTTATACTTTATGGGGTCTCCGAGAAATCTTTTAATATGTTGAATTGAATGACACATTCAACATACACTCCACCTTATGATGGAGGGTATAACATTAATTAGTCATGTGTCTTGTCAAAACCCACTAATATTGTGTAAGAAAACTAATATTCCCAATATATTAAATATTACAAAAATATAATAAAAACTCTATAGAACTTGTTTTAATATATTCCTCCTGCAAACGATTTGTGCGGGATTAGTAGTAATGATTGAACCTGTACTAGTACTATTGTAATATAATATCCCCCACATAGACGGAAGACATTACAAAAAACCTCCGTCTGTTTTCGAATATTTATCATAACTTGTCTCTGTCATAATAGTTGTTAATTGTTACACTTTTAAAAAACGTCGATATAAATTACAAATTTGAATTGGCTCACACTTTTATTTTTATTTGATACCGGATTGGATTTTTTGTTTGTTTCAACTTTTTCCCTGATACATAGAATTAAATTGTTTGTTTACTACAATGGCTTATTGAAACGTTAATGGCAACGGTAGGTGTGGTGTTAAACTGCGATATAACAATAATATCACAATGAATGAATTACAAATCAACATAAATTAAGAATGAAAGAAAAAAACGGTGGTGGTGATCAGATTTCATAGTCACAAATAGAAAGCAATGTCAATGCAATTTATTGTTAATGTTTGTAATCATTTATACAAAACAATTAAAAACATCGAAATAATTTTTATTTTGGGTTATTTGTTTTTTATTTCTATTGCTTATGAAGATTTATGTCTGGCGACCAATGTTCCATATGCCTGGCGTCCAATATTCCATGAAGAAAAAGCTGTAAATTTATATTTGCGGCTGTTGCCTTTTATAATCTTAGCAAAAAATTTCTTTAAAAAATCCACACCTTTTATAAGCCTAGAAAAAAATTTTCTTTAAAAAATCCACACCTTTTATAAGCCTAGAAACAAATATTCTTTAAAAAATCCACACCTTTTATAAGCCTAGAAAAAAATATTCTTTAAAAAATCCACACCTTTTATAAACCTAGAAAAAAATATTCTTTAAAAAATCCGCACCTTTTATAAGCCTAGAAAAAAATATTCTTTAAAAAATCCGCACCTTTTATAAGCCTAGAAAAAAATATTCTTTAAAAAATCCACGCCTTTTATAACCCTAGAAAAAATATTCTTTAAAAAATCCACGCCTTTTATAAGCCTAGAAAAATATTCTTTAAAAAATCCACGCCTTTTATAAGCCTAGAAAAATATTCTTTAAAAAATCCGCACCTTTTATAAGCCTAGAAAAAAATATTCTTTAAAAATATCCACGCCTGTTGAAGGCCTAGAAAAAAATATTCTTTAATAAATCCACGCCTGTTGAAGCCTAGAAAAAATATTCTTTAAAAAATCCACGCCTTTTACAATCCTAGAAAAAATATTCTTTAAAAAATCCACGCCTTTTATAATCCTAGAAAAAATATTTTTTAAAAAATCCACGCCTTTTATAATCCTAGAAAAAATATTCTTTAAAAAATCCACGCCTTTTGTAATCCTAGAAAAAATATTCTTTAAAAAATCCACGCCTTTTGTATTCCTAGAAAAAATATTCTTTAAAAAACCCATGCCTGTTTTAATCCTAGAAAAAATACTCGTTTAAAAAACCCACGCCTGTTTTAGTCCTAGAAAAAATATTCTTTAAAAAAACCACGCCTTTTTTAGTCCAAAAAAATATCCGTTAAAAAAACACGTCTGTTTTAGTCCTAGAAAAAAATATTCTTTAAAAAATCCACGCCTGTTTTAGTCCTAGAAAAAATATTCTTTAAAAAATCCACACCTTGATAAGCCTAGAAAAATATATTCTTTAAAAAATCCACAAAAAAAATATTCTTTAAAAAATCCACGCCTTTTATAAGCCTAGAAAACATATTCTTTAAAAAATCCACGCCTTTTATAAGCATAGAAAAAAATATTCTTTAAAAAATCCACGCCTTTTATAATCCTAGAAAAAATATTCTTTAAAAAATCCACGCCTTTTATAATCCTAGAAAAAATATTCTTTAAAAAATCCACGCCTCTTATAATCCTAGAAAAAATATTCTTTAAAAAATCCACGCCTCTTATAATCCTAGAAAAATATTCTTTATAAAAGCCACGCCTTCAAAATCCTAGAAAAAATATTCTTTAAAAAATCCACGCCTTTTGTAATCCTAGAAAAAATATTCTTTAAAAAATCCACGCCTTTTGTAATCCTAGAAAAAATATTCTTTAAAAAATCCACGCCTTTTATTATCCTAGAAAAAATATTCTTTAAAAAATCCACGCCTTTTATAATCCTAGAAAAAATATTCTTTAAAAAATCCACGCCTTTTATATTCCTAGAAAAAATATTCTTTAAAAAATCCACGCCTCGTCTTGATCCTAGAAAAAATATTCTTTAAAAAATCCACGCCTCGTCTTGATCCTAGAAAAAATATTCTTTAAAAAATCCACGCCTGGGTTGGTCCTACAAAAAATATTCTTTAAAAATCCACGCCTTTTATAATCCTTGAAAAAATATTCTTTAAAAATCCACGCCTTTTATAATCTTAGAATAAATATTCTTTAAAAAATTCTCATTGCAAGCACTCTAATCCACATTTAATTGCTTATAAAAATATTTTTTACTTTTTTCTTTTTTACAAACCTATTCACACACAGCGAATACGAATTGTAGCCCAAAACCCACATGTTGCTCTAACATTTGGTCAAAATCACATTTCCTTCAAATTTTCCAATGTTTCCTGTCCATTCGGATTTCGAATTTCAAGACATTGTGGCAATGTCAGCTTAGTTATGTTCTTCTCATTCTTCCTCTTTAGATTTGGCTGGGGCTTTCATGGCACAAAGGCACATGACACACTAGGCAACGGAAAGAACATTTGCAGCTACGAAAAGTGTCTGAGACAAGTCTAACATTGTGTTTGGAAACCAACGCACTTTACCAGATGATAGTACCATTTTTATTTCTCCATTCCTTTGGTTCGTTCATTCATTCCAAACCAACGAACCAACCAACCAATTGCAACTTGGTGTGATAGTGAATTTGCTACGTCTGTCAACAAGTTGCCTTGTCTTTTTTCGGTGTTGTTATTTTGGGGATTTTAAGACACTTTATGTGGGCAAGAAACATGACATGTATTTTCACACTATTATCATTTTGTTGCTTTGGTTACTGTTGTTTAGGTTTATTTTTTATTGCAGTTTACTAGTGCAGCAGTTAAAAAAAAAAATAAATAAAAAAACTAGTATCCCAGGTGAGACATAAATTTGTTAAGTCTAGCATTTATATTTGGTGTACGCAAGTGTTTTCATGAGTGTGTGTGTGGCTGTCATTGGTGATTATTGGAGGTTTAGTGAACATGTGAACTCTGGTAATGTGATCTAAATTATAATTGGTTTGTTTCCTAACCACCCACTCTTTTTTTTATGTAATCTAAATAACGGGGCTTGAACAACAACTTAAATTCCTAATTATTTACATAAATGTTTGTGTGGCGGTGACATTGACAGACATTTGCGGCATAATTGCTGAAGTGCGAAACCAGGAATCTAAATTTATATATTAGATGTTTGGCATTTTTCCTATACCCACAATTTTATGGCTAATGACGGTTTATACACTTTGCTACGGCCTTATCGAAATATTGATTTTGGACCAGATGCGCACAATAACACTCAAAGTGAGAAACAGGTTTCATTCATACTTTGCACATCGTAATATTTCTTCCAAACTTAAATCAAGTTCGAAGGTCCTCCGCAAAATGGCTAAAATTGTGCTGCCGATTTGAACCAAACATAAATAGTGTTTGAATATGAGACTTATCGGTCTACTCCTTCGTATACATCCATCGCAAAAGGTCAACATTTTGAAAATTTGCAAATCTCATATAAAGCTAACGGAATATCTGATTTCATGGAAACCTTTGTACACCGTAATATTTTTGTCGTACCTAGATCGAGTCCGAAGATAGAACCTGTCGGTCCACACCTTCTGGTATCTCCCCTCACAAAGTGTCAACTTTTTAATAGTTTATTAATCCAATATCAAGCGCATCAATTGTTTGACTTCATTCAAAAATTGCAAATAGTAATACATTCACCAAACTTATGGGTCCATTCCTTCTAATACCTCCGTCTAAAAGTGAAAACATTTTAAAAATTTGTTATTCTCATCAAAGTGAATGAATTATCTATTACCCATCAAAAATCAAGTCCGAAGATGGGTCTTATGGGTCCATTCCTTCTGGTACCTGCCCCAAAAGTGGCAACATTTTGAAAAATGTTAATCCAATATCAATCGAATGATCAAAACTATGCAAATCGTTAGACTTTGACCAAACCTAGATCAAGTCAAGATTGGGAACTCTCGGTCAACTTTTTTTGGTACCTCTCCCACAAAGGGCGCACATTTTAAAACTTGAAAATTTAAGCGAATAATATTATATATCCTCGGTGTAATTCCGTAGATCTAGATTATGGGTATATAATCTATGGTTTTCGGAGGTCTACGGAGGTCTATGGTTTTCGGAAGTCTACGAACCTGTCGGCAACACCGATTGACATATTTTTACTTGTTTAAGTGAATAATTAAGCTTTTGAATTTTTGAATAGTTATTCCGAGCAACGTAGATTTCTTCGAAATCTTCAGCGCCGAACAACTGACTTCTCAACCAATAATCTTCCCATGAGTAAGAAATGAACGGACAGATTTTATGTAAACTGTTACGGGTTTAAGGCATCAGATTGCAAATGTTTGGGATCTAATTGAACTCTACTAAAGAAATCTTGGTGTTCTCAATTTAGTCGACTCATGGGTACTAATGTAATCACGCTTGTGGTATCGGCAACAATCATCACTCTGCACACTATGGGTGCCCAGAGGTTGAACTCACCCAATGCCTTATTTAGGCCTTCTGCGATTGTTGCATGGTTCAAGTTGAGCATAGTCAACCCAATTTCTCGAGATTCATTTTTAGAGCCGGGATCTGAAATTCAAAGCTCTCCAGAAAGTGCCCACTCCACTTTCCCATACAAGAAATGCTCAACAAGTATTCCTACAACCGTGATTTGTTACACAAAAACTTTTACCTCGCAACAAGGCGTCTGGCAATGTTTTTTGCTCGTTGATTCTCTATTATCCTCCCAACTACTGTCGGATGAGTCAGACCAACTTTCGAACAAATCTGGCATCCCTAAGCTAAAAAGTGGGATACATTCGCTTTTATTATCCTCCTACGGTGTTGGCAACATGTAGTAGTCTTTTACCTAAATTGAAGGTATTTTCCTACCGACGTGGCTGTAATGTAGCACTCCGGGTTCATGGAGCGTGAAAAAATATGACGATAAAGGTTTGGAGTTATCTTAAAACAAGTAAAAATGTGTTAGTCAATGGGTCATCTTCAGACATGATCTAGGCATGGACCGATATTCCCAATCTTCGAACTTGATGTAAGTTTGGAAGAATATTAATACGATGTGCAAAGTTTGGATGAAATCGGTTACTCCCCTCGAGGGTTATAGGGCGCACCAGCCAGACAGACGAATGGACTATTGTAAATCAATCCCAAATTGTCTGAAATGGAATTTGTACAAAGAAGCATGTGATCTTAAATCAATATCATTAGCCATAAGACTGACGATATAAACATATATCCTTCCCTGAAATAGATATATTTTAAACGTAATTCAGCTATATTAGCCTTTTAACAAAAATTCAAATTACTTGCATGTTATTATCTTATTTTATTTAATTGTGGTGTTAATTACAACACTATTTGTTGCTATTCACATATATAATAATATACATACCATAGTTTGTATGTATATTAGTGCATGCTACACACGGGTTGTTCGAATATAGGTCTACTTTTTGGTATGGCCTTCATATATCGGTTCCTCACCATTTTCTGTATGTTGAAGGATTCAGCTATATTTTCCAATCGATATTATTGTGATTTGAAATTCCGAAAATATGTTTTACTATTGACATAGCCCCCATATTATATTCCAGTTCATTTTAAGTATTTTGATGAATGTAACTAATTAAGGTTATTCATTCCTATTCTGAAAGAGCTACCAGGTTCTCAACATTAAGATTCTGTGGTTGTTTCTTATATATTTTTTCTTGTTTTATTAAGAAATACCTCTTTTCCAAATATTTTATGTCTCATAGTTTCAAGGGTACCATATATTCGACCCCAACTCTTTATTTTATTTTTAGTTTTTCCTACTGCTGTATTTCATTCGCTTCAATTCAAGGTGATGTATTACACAATTAAAAGTAATTCTAGGAAGTTGTCTCAATCTGCGAAATTTTAACCATTCTATTCACTTTAGAACAGCCATGAAGAAGCAGATCACAGAATATCTACTGTGTTCAGCCTACAACAACCTGGGGGCAAAAATTGTTAAACAACGATTATAAACCTATAATTAAATCGCCATGGAAGGAGTTACAGAGCCATTGGCATATACCATAGGATGACAATCCAGACACAGTGTAACAAACTAAAGTAAAAGGAAATTTCTACATTTTCACAACTTGAAGAGTAACAGTAAAATGGAAAATACAAAAGAAGTTTAACTATTTGATATGTACAAATTGCAAACAATTTAATACAAAAATGGAGTTTAAAATGAACAATTTCGTATAGAGTTTTTACAATTCATTTAAGTATAACAAAATCAGAATTATATTCATTTAAAAACTTCGATGAATAAAGAATCAATATTTTAAGAAGTAACACAAAAAAATACTCAGTTTTTAAAGTAGAATTTTTCTACTAAAAGAAACTGAGTTTTTAAGAGGCTTCCCAATAAGAGTCTAGCAAACAAACATCTCTCCATGAATCATTTAGTATAAAATTAAAATAGTAGTATTTAGCTATTTGAAACGTCACACTGTAAATCTCTCCCACAAAAATCACAAGAGACAAATTAATATTGAGTTGGCTTTAATTATGCTAACAAAATACCATTTAGAAACCTATCAGCAAACCGAATGTATTGAAGGAATATGAGTAATGCATATTAATGGAGCAACCCATGTTTTCAACACTCATTACCACCATCAAGGAAGATGAGTAAAAAAGACATGGATGTCAATGAAATGAAATAGAAGTGTTGAATTTGCACCATTTACAAAAGGCCTAGAACTGTGTAAAGACACAACCTGAGCCCAACATCTATCATGTAGTAGAGAAGACCATTGAATATAAAGGGAACATATACTGATGTAGTTGGTTTGTTAATTTATGGACGCCTTCCAATGTAGCCGGAAACTATAAAAAACATTGAACACAAATATTTTATAGAGAAATTGCGTATACATTTATAACTGCGTCCAGAAAATAGTATTGCAACACAACGAAATGTTATTGGCAGACCCACTATTTACTTTAGTCGAATGGTGATGGTGTATACTAAAATTGAGGTATTTTTTGATGGAAAGGACCCATAATTCCACATAGTACGGAAAGTTCAAGAGTTGCCGTAATCAAAAATTGGCAACAGATAAATATAGAGTGAAATTAGTGATATAGACTTCCAGAGATATATCATAGTCATAATTCCCGATATATTATATATTTACTAAAGCCATTTTTTGGCAATAATTATCACATCTAAGGGTTTCGGGAACCCCAATTCTGCAAAAATAAGCATGACTTCAAAATGGTGGTCAGTTTTTTTAAATTTTGTGTTAATCAAATTTTTTTAACACGTTTTGTATATAATCTGAAATTATAGAGTTATAAATTTCAGACACTCAGGTGGGAAAACTTGGGTAGAAAATTAAACGGGACTATAGTATCGGGGTTATTTTAAAATATTAACCTGTATTAAATGGACCTTTATGGGAATTTTTCTCCGAAAATGTGTTTTATTGTCCCATATCCCGGAATGACAAATTCCAATCATTGTAATCGAAAAGTTTATCGTTTTCCCTGCATACGTATAGCAGCCTTTAAGAAAAATTGTAACAAGGATATACAAGCTCAAAGTACACAGAAACATTTTACTTTTGTTCTGTCTACATGAAATGGATAAATTGTTCTCAATTTTATTTGAGAATAATTTATATACCGAATTTTTAGAATAAAACTAATAAAAAACCTGTGAGCGGAGCAGTATAGTCGGACGGGTCCGAACATACGATACCCTACACAACTACCACGGAACTCTAACTTTCTGCGGATGTTTATTGTATCTTGCCGATTCGATACCCTTTCCGAATATTACTAATATTCGGTATTACTAATATTCTTATTAGTTGTCCAGATTCCCTTCAACGTGGTTTGTGTTGTGATGTTCGGCTTAAAATTGTGGCCTATAGATCGACTCGAAAAAACGCAACAAATTAAGTTTTTTATTAATTTCTCTTTAGAGATGAGCTACATGATCGGAGTTGCAATGAAAAGCAAAGCCAGAGAGATACTACTTTCCCACCACTATGCGACGCGTTTCGCCGTTGTTTAAGCGTCTCATAAACATTTACATGAATGATCCTTCGCCCTAAAAAGGCATAAAAACAAAACTAAAAAAAAAGTTTGAGCCCGGCTGTGATTTGAACCCTGGTTCCCATGACATCTGTTGATGTCCGGCGCCTCCTTATCTTCCTAAGGTTGCACAAGGCATAAAAACAAAACTCAAAAACAACAAATTAAGTTTTGCTCAATTTCATCCCAAAATTATTATCTGATCATCACCGAAAATTATAGGCGTTGTCCTCGACCATAACTGCAACTGCATGAATATACAACAACTTCTCGGGTTTATAACCTTCAGAAGTAAACATATGCAACATAGAACATAATTTGTGTTCTATGTAATTTTTCACACAAAAGTCAGGGCCCATTTGAAACACTGAACGATTTTTATCAAAACATGCATGCTTATTATTTGGCCTGTTCCC
>NW_026881391.1:12500-35347 GCF_032173495.1 Musca vetustissima | reverse complement strand
ATCCATATGGCTTTATCAAGTGAATGATTATCAAGTGAATGAGAATTATTCACTCACTCTTCAGTGCCAAATGCAATGAAGTTACAATGGGGGAATGAGTAAACATAGATGCTTGTTTGGTTGTATTGTTGATCGTACAAGTCATGTGTTGTTGTATTAGCGGTAAGGGTGGGTAGTATTTATAAGAAAAATGTATGGATATTAGGGTGGGCAGTATTAGTAGCCTTTATGATGAATATGTTATGGAGCTATGTGACGGTCACGTTACATTTATAACGAGTGGTTTTGTCTAGGGTTGAGGTAAGCCATAGGTGCCCAAAATTAAAATGCGTTAGTATGTGTGACTCTGGTTCTCGACAACTTCAGTGATGCAAAGTGGAACACTTATCCATATGGCTTTATCAAACTTCAGTGATGCAAAGTGGAACACTTATCCATATGGCTTTATCAAGTGAATGAGAATTATTCACTCACTCTTCAGTGCCAAATGCAATGAAGTTACAATGGGGGAATGAGTAAACATAGATGAGCCTTTATGATGAATATGTTATGGAGCTATGTGACGGTCACGTTACATTTATAACGAGTGGTTTTGTCTAGGGTTGAGGTAAGCCATAGGTGCCCAAAATTAAAATGCGTTAGTATGTGTGACTCTGGTTCTCGACAACTTCAGTGTTGCAAAGTGGAACACTTATCCATATGGCTTTATCAAGTGAATGAGAATTATTCACTCACTCTTCAGTGCCAAATGCAATGAAGTGACAATGGGGGAATGAGTAAGCATATATGCTTGTTTGGTTGTATTGTTGATCGTACAAGTCATGTGTTGTTGTATTAGCGGTAAAATGGTGTTATAGATATTAGGGTGGGTAGTATTTACAGTTTTCGACAACTTCAGTGATGCAAAGTGGAACACTTATCCATATGGCTTTATCAAGTGAATGAGAATTATTCACTCACTCTTCAGTGCCAAATGCAATGAAGTTACAATGGGGGAATGAGTAAACATAGATGCTTGTTTGGTTGTATTGTTGATCGTACAAGTCATGTGTTGTTGTATTAGCGGTAAAATGGTGTTATAGATATTAGGGTGGGTAGTATTTATAAGAAAAATGTATGGATATTAGGGTGGGCAGTATTAGTAGTATTTTATGATGAATATGTTATGGAGCTATGTGACGGTCACGTTACATTTATAACGAGTGGTTTTGTCTAGGGTTGAGGTAAGCCATAGGTGCCCAATATTAAAATGCGTTAGTATGTGTGACTGTTTCTCGACAACTTCAGTGATGCAAAGTGGAACACTTATCCATATGGCTTTATCAAGTGAAATGAGAATTATTCACTCACTCTTCAGTGCCAAATGCAATGAAGTGACAATGGGGGAATGAGTAAGCATATATGCTTGTTTGGTTGTATTGTTGATCGTACAAGTCATGTGTTGTTGTATTAGCGGTAAAATGGTGTTATAGATATTAGGGTGGGTAGTATTTATAAGAAAAATGTATGGATATTAGGGTGCAAAGTGGAACACTTATCCATATGGCTTTATCAAGTGAATGAGAATTATTCACTCACTCTTCAGTGGAACACTTATCCATATGGCTTTATCAAGTGGAAAAAAATTCATAAAAAATTTAAAACGTGGAAATTTGATGAAATTCGAATGGCATAAAATAGCCCAATGTAAAAGCAATATTTTATGCCATCAACGGGTAATTTACGATGAGTTTTGAATTTTTGGTGATTTTTTTTCCATTTTTTGGAAAATAATAAAAAATCGAAAAATATTCATAAAAAAATCAGCGTTGAAAATATCAATGATATTTTATTTTTTGTTAATAGTAGTAACAATTAGACATCTTTTAAGGCATAAATGGGTAATTTACGTGCATGTTTGATTTTTTTATGAATATTTTTCGATTAAAAAAATAATAAAAAATTGGAAAAATATTCATAAAAAAATCAACGTTGAAAATATCAATGATATTTTATTTTTTATTGATAGTAATAAAAATTAGCTATCATTTGATGCATGTTTGGGTAATTTACGTTGATATTTGATTTTTTTATGAATATTTTTCGATTTTTTAATATTTTTGAAAAAATCGGAAAAATATTCATAAAAAAATCAACGTTGAAAATATCAATGATATTTTATTTTTTATTGATAGTAATAAAAATTAGCTATCATTTGATGTATGTTTGGGTAATTTACGTTGATATTTGATTTTTTTATGAATATTTTTCGATTTTTTTAATATATTAATATTTTCGGAAAAAATGGGAAAAAAATTCCAAAAAATCATGTTTTAATGATATGATGGAATTTTTTTTTGGCTTAACATAGCAACATGGAATAGCTATTATTTAAGCCATTTTTGGGTAATTTACGAGCAAATTTGAATTTTTTATGAATTTTTATTCAATTTTTCAATGATATTATAATGGTGAAAAAAATCACAAAAAATTGAAAATCGAAATAAATGAATGAATATCATTGGTATCAAATAGTTATATGAAATACATATTATTTGAGCCATTTCGGAATATTTTTTGTCGATTTTCTGATTTTTTATAATTTTTTTCCCAAGTTCATATTACTGAATAAAGGAAAAAAATTCAAAATTAATTCAATTTTGGTTGATCTTCTCAAATAAAATTTGAGAAGAATTGTCTATTGAAGAAACAATGTTCTTCAATAGACTTTGGGTAATTTACGGTGAATTCTTATTTCACTTGTAGGAAAAATAGGGACATGAAGTCGAGGGGTTTTACATGATTATCGCCTTGACGGCTTCAACCATGATGCACCATTGCACAGGGGTCGCGATACGATGCGTCGGCCAGCGCCCCTTTGGAATTACCCAGAGTTCTCTTAGAGAGTGGTAGCCCTCCACGGAGTTCTAGGTCTATCCCGCAGGTACCAATTCGAAGATCAGCTATATGGGCTTCACTTCCCTCTTGGTAAGGGGTTGAGGACTATCTTACACCTCTGCTGCTCTATGGGTCGCAGCACCCGGTTGAGAATGCAACACCACACCGAGCCGAAGCTCTACCCGCGATTTGGGTATAAACCACAACCACCGCGTTGCACCCAAAACAGGGGCCTCTCCATAGTCAGGCTAGATCAACAGATCTAGGGGCTCCTGACACCCGCGGCACCAGAAGAGTCTCCGGTCAGACTTCGTAGTCGAAACTACTACCAGTTTTTGCTCCATATAGCACGGGACTGGTCGCCCAATGAGTGAAAATTTAAGGCACGATCATGGAATAGGACGAGTGTAACACAAGTGCTACACTGATGGAGCAGTCTAATCACCACGTTTACATGGACGTAGCTTTCTCACTGCGAAGAGCGAGGCCTATTCACCTCTTCCGCTCTGACGCTGGCGAACGGCAACCGATTAGATTTGAAAGTGCCCCCGACAAGATCAGAAGGATCGATGATGGTGAGGCAGAGAGTTGAGATTCCCTGTGAGTCCCCACCACCTGCGGTACCAGAAAAAAGACCTCTGGTCAGATCTCGTAACCGAGTTACTTCCAGTTTCAGTCCCATGTGACCAGGGGACTGGTAACCCCTTGTGGCTAATATACACGTCTAGGCTGAAAGAACGTACTAAGACGCCCTAACCACACACTCATCTCACATTCGTACTCATACACACCGAGCAGACACATTCATACAACACCATTCACACAAGTGCCCGACGACGGGCGAAAGCGCGACTAGCAAATTCCCCAAGACTAGCACGCGTAGAGCTAGTGGAGAGAACACGACTAACATCCCATTGGCCCTCAACATTGGAGATACCCATGGAATCTAGATTCCGGAAGTCGTCGTAAAATGGACATGAGCACAATACATGTAGCCAGTCCTCGACTGGTGCCCCGCACCTACATGCTTCTGTGCCAGAGATGTTCCTTCTATACAAAAATGCATTTAAGGAACCATGTCCCGTCAACAAGTACCCCAAGTGAAGGCCAAAACCAAAATCGGGGTTCGTCTGAGCAAAAGTAACATCAGGAATGAACCTGAAAGTTACTCTACCATTCTCACTTTCATTCCATCTAGATTGCCATCTAGATGAAAGAATTTCTCGCAGCCGCGATTTGCGATCCTGGACGCTCATTCTCTCCACACCGTCTACTGCCCAGTCAGAAGGCACAATAGGTAGACCCCTCTTGGCCAAGAAGGACACGTTTGCACGAATCACTTCAAGATCCAAAGGAGGAACACCCAGCAACACCTGCATGGCCTCAGTAGACACTGTGCGGCATACAGGTAAACAAGCCAACATCATAATTCGTTGGCATGAAAGTATCTTGCGACACCCCCAGCCTAACGCCGTCGTATACCATATGGGAGCGCCATAAGTAGCACAAGCTACGAAAAGACCCCCATACACAACACGCATTGCACGTCTACTGAGGCCCCATTCAGACCTCAACACACGACGAACTTGACCCACAATACTGCACATTTTCTCCTTTAAGCGATCTAGGTGGGGGATGAAATTCATCCTCGCGCCCATTGTGACGCCCAAGTATTTCAATTCGGTCTTATAATTAAGACCTCGACCATCAAAAACAACACTGGGATGTCGATTACGTGACAAGCTGCCCTTGAGCAACATAGTCACGGTCTTCTCCCTGGCCACTTCTACACCAACTCGTAAGCCCCAAGCACCGACAATCTCCATCAATTGTGAGCCAGACTGTTCCAACTCGGAACGAGACCTAGCCTCCACTAATATCAGGAGATCATCTGCGTACGCACATACCTTACAGGTGGAACTAAGCTGCCGCAGTAATGGATCCATCATCATGTTCCATATATATGGACCACAAATGGAACCCTGCGGGCAACCCCTAACGACATCTATTGAAACACTATTCTGGGCACCAACAGAGCACGCCACCCTGTCAGAAAAATAGCTTTTCCATAGCTTTATCTCTCGACAACCAACTTCCTGTAAACGAGCAATCACACGCGACCAACATAAATGGTCAAAAGCACCCTTAAATCGACAAAAATACCCAAAACGTATTTGCTTGTAGATCCCTCGACGCATTGTTTGACATACAGCCAAGCGTCTTCAATACTACGACCTGGTTTGAAACCAAATTGAAACTCGGATTCTGTCCCAGCCAATCTCTCCTGCAATCTCTGCACCATTATCCTTTCCAATACTTTGCCAAGCACTGGCAGGAGGCTGATGCCTCGATAAGATCGAGGATTACTCCTGACCTTATCGGGAGATTTCAGAAGGACGATGACTTTCGCAGCCTTCCACGACCTCGGAAAAACACCTGAGCGAATACAATTACAGAGCAAAGTCTCCAGGTAGTCCGGAATGGCCTTCCAGATGCTTTTACACATCTCTCCGGTCAAACCATCCAAGCCTGGCGACTTCCTGCAGCGAACCAAGGCTACAGCCTGATCGATCTCATTTCTCTCCAATTCTGGAACAATAGCAGTCTCCTCCTGTGGAGGAGGCAACCATTGGTCCACCCTAGGAAAGAAAGAAGCCATCAGGGCCGACACACACTCTGTCCACGTGGTAAGGACTCTCTCATCAACCTTAATACCAGAAACATCAACCGATTTCTGGGATCTACAAATCTTATACAGCTGACCCCATGGGTCATCACGGTTTCTCGCAACAAAAGACTGCCATTGACCATCTTTCGCACTAGCTATCATGTCTTGATATTCATTCAGACACTGCCTATAGGCAGCCGAATGTACGCCAACGTCATCCGCGTTCCGTCGTTTAGCTCTCTGGAATTTCTTCCTGAGACGCCTTACCACTTTACGCTTCTGACTCAGAGTTCTATTCCACCACCTCAACCTCCTTTCACCACATGCATGGCCCTTGAAAGGAGCCACTCACTCAACATCTCCCCCCTAGTGTAGTTCTGATAACTCCGCGCTTGCCGAGTTATCTTACTGAACCACATGGGAGAAGATGCGTTCGCGTCCAAGCCGAGGATGATAGGATGGCTACTCACCTGTAGTAGCACCGCATCCATGTACCTAAGGTACGGCTCTAACGCTTCTTCGAACTTGCAATAGAGACTCGCAAGAAATAACACACCAAATTCACCACTCACAGACACACAAACACCAAAATCACTCGCATCCACAAGCACACAATCTACGTTACTGTCGTCGACGACAACTGCAGAATGACACCTCGAGTCAGGAAATACCCGCATTTCTGCAGGCAGGCCCCTTATTCGACCAAAAGTCGAATAAGGTTCCTGAATCAATGCGAATCTACAGTTTAGCCGACGCATCGTAACACCCAAATCAGACATGACTGCGCTCGATCGTCTGCAATTAAGTTGGATGATTAAATCCATCTTAATGCTTAGATTTCGCCCTAGCCACCAACAAACTATAAATCGGGCAAGCCTCAGACATCATTAGATGTTCTGAGGGTTTACCCCGGAACGCACAATTACGGCAATTTGGTGCATTCTTGCACCTCTTCGCCGTATGCCCCTCTTCACCGCACCTACGGCACACTCCACGTGTGAAGCGGCAGTGCTGGACCTTGTGGTCGAAGCTTAGGCAGCGGTAGCAATGGGGGACCCCATCATGTGGTTGCACCAAGAAGGAGAACCACTTGATGTAGCACCTCCCAGCCGCCAACAAAGCATCCACCACTCGGCTTTTGCCCTCCAAGATGACGTTAACCGACCTACTGGGGTCTTTCCAGGCACCAGTAACCATTCGGACGCTCTTGGTAAATTCCTCCTTGGTCATTTTCCCTTTGAAGTTAAGGGAAAACAACTCCTCCATGAAAACTTCCGGTTTTATAGCCGGATCAACATTTTGGACCACGACCCTAGGACCCAACTTATCTTGGACACTAACTTCCAAGCCTACCTCTGAGAATTTTGCATTTTTTGCAATTTTCTCCCTCTCTGCAACTGAGGGGGTACGAATGATCGCACCACCTCCCTTAACAGCCTTGACCTGGTGTACACGTACACCAAGGTCCGCCAAACTTGGTCCCACCTCGGAGACCACCTTCTTCACCACATCCTTGGGTGCTACTGTGGAGTCCTTGGGCTTCACAATAGCAGACCACGTCTCAACAGGCTTGGGAAGGGGCTCCATTGCTGCCCGGGTAGGCACCCGAGGCACCATAGGTGCACCAACGGTCGCCGTGGAACGACCAGCCACATCTGTAGAACGGGGGAGAACATCTAAGCGCCCTCGAAGACGCTCGTTCTCCGCCACCAACGAAAGAACCAACTGCTCAAAACGAGCAGTCTGGGACAAAACATCCTTCAGGGCGGCGCCCGAAAGGGAATGTTTGTCCATCAATACGGACAGCAAAGCCGATTTGGCCTCATGCATCTGCCCAATGGCAGATGCAGCCGAAACCGGCTCAAAACCACTACGGCGAGAGCGTCGGCTCTGCTTAACAGCAGCGCGTTCAGCCTCGTCGCAGCTCGACAATATGTCCGAAGACATAGCAGCAGCAGAAACAGGCAATGGCTTCAAGAAGTCATTACCACCAACAGATTTAACAGCCTTGGAGGCCGATGCGACACCTACAGCAACAACACCAGTGGCGACAACACCAGTAGCATTACTGCCTGATGCACCATCAGCCCCTTTGGCAGCCTTAACGGCAACTACGCTCTCTTCACCACTGGATTTACCTCTGGCACTCATGCCAGAAGCAGAGCCAGCGGTGCCAGCGACACATTTCCTCTTTGCACAAGAGGACTCACTCTCGTCACCAGAACCAGACGGGGTGGGAGTTGTACCACCCTCCGCCTTTTTGCGACTCCTACGAGTCGACGGTTTAGGCGGCATAGCGCTTACTTCTATCTAGCAGGTAAAACCACCAGATAAAAGCAAACGCCTGAAAATATGCTTCACAAACCACAAATAAATATGTGGTTTGTAACTACAATAAAATAAGTATAGGAAAACTATACTAATTGCCACTATCCACCGATAGATGGCGCCAACCAAAAATTCAACAGCGATCCACCAACAGATGGCGCTGCAAAAACCAAAACAAACTATTGAAGGTCAGATGAGACACCAAAAGCACGTGGCTAGCGGAGCCCCACTTTCACAACAACAATTTGCTGGGCAAATTACTAAATTGGAAAAACAGTAAAAACTTACCGATTTTCTCCAAATTTTCACAAAACTTCAATTATTAATTGAAGTTAAAACACTTTTAATCACTTTTAAACACTTTTTCAAAGATTTTTCAATGAAAAAACCGCAATTTAACACACTTTTTAACAGCTGTAACGATATGTGTCTATCGTTAATCCATTCATGCGCGTCACTAATTAGATGACGAGGCATTTGGCTACCTTAAGAGAGTCATAGTTACTCCCGCCGTTTACCCGCGCTTACTTGAATTTCTTCACTTTGACATTCAGAGCACTGGGCAGAAATCACATTGTGTCAACACCCGCTAGGGCCATCACAATGCTTTGTTTTAATTAGACAGTCGGATTCCCCAAGTCCGTGCCAGTTCTGAATTGATTGTTAATTGATAGTCGTTATAATTTAAAGAGTTAACACCTTGCGATGCAACCCTAAAAATTTTAGCAAGAAAGTTCCACAATTGGTTACATAACTACTATCCGAGGAACAAGATCCGGAGACCTCTATTTACCCAGAACGAGCACGTAAACCATGTTATTGCTTCCCAATCAAGCCCGACTATCTCAATCTTCAGAGCCAATCCTTATCCCGAAGTTACGGATCTAATTTGCCGACTTCCCTTACCTACATTATTCTATCGACTAGAGACTCTTCACCTTGGAGACCAGCTGCGGATATTGGTACGGCCTGTTGAGAAGTTTGCGTGACCCCACCATAAATTTTCAAGGTCCGAGGAGAAAATATCGACACAACAGTAAATGTCATGCTCTTCTAGTCCATCTACCATATCTCTCTTCGAAAGACTTCCATGGTAGTACGACTATAAAACAGAAAAGAAAACTCTTCCGATACCTCTCGACGGCTTCTTTATGGTCGTTCCTGTTGCCAGGATGAGCACAAGGCCCATATTTAATAACAAACGGATACTCAACAGGTTACGGAATTGGAACCGTATTCCCTTTCGTTCAAAATTATTCAAGTGTTTAATTACGAAAAAAATGCGCAATGCATTCTTTTGTTATAATTATAACTTGAAAATTTTCAGCTTTCGCCTTGAACTTAGGACCGACTAACTCGTGATCAACCACTGTTCACACGAAACCCTTCTCCACTTCAGTCCTCCAAGGTCTCATTCGATTATTTGCTACTACCCAAGATCTGTGCCAATGGCGGCTCCATGCAGGCTTACGCCAAACACTTCCATGCACACCATTGTACCCTCCTACTCACTAAAGTTTCAAAGTTTAAAATCCAACCGAGATTGAATATAAACCATTTACTTTAGCGGTAATGTATAGGTATACAACTTAAGCGCCATCCATTTTAAGGGCTAGTTGCTTCGGCAGGTGAGTTGTTACACACTCCTTAGCGGATTACGACTTCCATGTCCACCGTCCTGCTGTTTTAAGCAACCAACGCCTTTCATGGTATCTGCATGAGTTGTCAATTTGGGCACCGTAACATTACGTTTGGTTCATCCCACAGCGCCAGTTCTGCTTACCAAAAGTGGCCCACTGGGCACATTATATCACAACCACACCTTCATACCAAGAAAGGTGTGGTTCTTACCCATTTAAAGTTTGAGAATAGGTTAAGGTCGTTTCGACCCTAAGGCCTCTAATCATTCGCTTTACCAGATAAGATTATTTTACATAATTTTTAAATGCACCAGCTATCCTGAGGGAAACTTCGGAGGGAACCAGCTACTAGATGGTTCGATTGGTCTTTCGCCCCTATACTCAATTCTGACAATCGATTTGCACGTCAGAACTGTTTCGGTCTTCCATCAGGGTTTCCCCTGACTTCAACCTGATCAAGTATAGTTCACCATCTTTCGGGTCACAGCATATATGCTCAAGGTACGCTCTGGTTAGAGGCATAAATAATATAAATATTATTATGCATAACTGATAGAACGCCCCGGGATTGAATTAATAGACTATAAATAGACTAAAAACTAATCCCATAAAAGTTATGTTAATTTCGCTATTAGGTTTATATTCCCAATAACTTGCAAATATGTTAGACTCCTTGGTCCGTGTTTCAAGACGGGTCCCGAAGGTATCCTGAATCTTTCGCATTGTAAATCATATAAGCGCATATAATAAACACAAAAATCAAGATTAATGTGCCATTATAGAATACAAGTATTCAAGCGCTATATATAATAGATCTATCAACACTTTATCGAATCAAAAGCATTTATTCTATGTTAATACGCAAGCATACTAATTTGAATAAACTTAAGCCATTGATCTTATGATAAATTGGGTATGTTAATAGATTACAATGTCCTTATATGGAAAAAATGCACGCCATTCTTACTATATTATTCATATAGCAATCATAACGATGAATTTTCCATAATGGATATTCAGGTTCATCGGGCTTAACCTCTAAGCAGTTTCACGTACTTTTTAACTCTCTATTCAGAGTTCTTTTCAACTTTCCCTCACGGTACTTGTTTACTATCGGTCTCATGGTTATATTTAGTTTTAGATGGAGTTTACCACCCACTTAGTGCTGCACTATCAAGCAACACGACTCTTTGGAAATGTTCTCTAGTAATCATTAACGTTATACGGGCCTGGCACCCTCTATGGGTAAATGGCCTCATTTAAGAAGGACTTAAATCGTTAATTTCTCATACTAGAAATTGAACACTCCATACACTGCATCTCACATTTGCCATAAAGACAAAGTGACTTAGTGCTGAACTCTTTCCTTTTCGCTCGCCGCTACTAAGGAAATCCTTGTTAGTTTCTTTTCCTCCCCTCATTAATATGCTTAAATTCAGGGGTAGTCCCATATGAGTTGAGGTTGTATAAAACAAATACTAATTTATAGTTTACATTTTATAGAATAAATCATTTTAATGAAAAAATCTTTTCTTTTTTGTATGTTCATATTTTTTCTTCAATATAAAAGAGACAATTCTAGTTCATAAAAAATTTTTATGCTAGACCTTCCTCAATTAATTGAAAAAAATGAAAGTATTTTAATAAAAAAATACTAGGATTTTTTCAATGAGGTATTCTATCTTGACTATTAATATTATGAATTCTATAGCGGTCTTTTGGTGACAAAAAACCAGAATCCAGTAATATAACATGTGCTCAAAACACAATTCAATAAATTGAATTGATTATTTACATGGACCGCGATCCATGCGTTGAAATTTATTTTTTTTTTGTATAAAGTCAAAATTTTTTTTATTGAAAGAAATCAAAAATACACCAAAATGAATTGGCATATATCAATTTCTTCAATAACTTATGTTTTTATACATACAATTTATGTTGCGAATGTCTTAGTTCAAACAACCGCTTGACATCAACATATCCGAAAATATATCGAGCAAACAGAAGAAGAACATTAACTTATATTAAATATAAGTACAACTGTAATTGTATGTTTTGATTTCAATGTATCCATTGTAAAAATCAAATAGTTTTTACCGTATTTTTATATTCACAAATGAGTGATAATTTATTTTTGTTTTGTATACAGTCAAACCTACGGATTGTTTTTCCTCTAAATAATCAAGTTCGGTCAACTTTTGCGAAACATCCGTAACACACGAGGCGTTACAGTGATCACGTCCGGAGACCTCACTAAATAATTCAATCGGTAGTAGCGACGGGCGGTGTGTACAAAGGGCAGGGACGTAATCAATGCGAGTTAATGACTCACACTTACTGGGAATTCCAAGTTCATGTGAACAGTTTCAGTTCACAATCCCAAGCATGAAAGTGGTTCAGCGGTTTACCCGGACCTCTCGGTCTAGGAAATACACGTTGATACTTTCATTGTAGCGCGCGTGCAGCCCAGGACATCTAAGGGCATCACAGACCTGTTATTGCTCAATCTCATTATTGCTAGACGCAATTTGTCCATTTAAGAAGCTAGTGTCCTTATAATGGGACAAACCAACAGGTACGGCTCCACTTTTACAAACACATTCAAACGCTAACACATTTTACTGCGGTCGCGAATGAAGGCTATAAAAGCTTCAACACCATAATCCTGAAAGCATCTATTTAATATATTTGAGTCTCGTTCGTTATCGGAATTAACCAGACAAATCACTCCACGAACTAAGAACGGCCATGCACCACCACCCATAGATTCGAGAAAGAGCTATCAATCTGTCTTACACACTTATGTTCGGACCTGGTAAGTTTTCCCGTGTTGAGTCAAATTAAGCCGCAGGCTCCACTCCTGGTGGTGCCCTTCCGTCAATTCCTTTAAGTTTCAGCTTTGCAACCATACTTCCCCGGAGCCCAAAAGCTTTGGTTTCCCGGGAAGCGACTGAGAGAGCCATAAAAGTAGCTACACCCAATTGCTAGCTGGCATCGTTTATGGTTAGAACTAGGGCGGTATCTGATCGCCTTCGAACCTCTAACTTTCGTTCTTGATTAATGAAAACATCTTTGGCAAATGCTTTCGCTTAAGTTAGTCTTACGACGGTCCAAGAATTTCACCTCTCGCGTCGTAATACTAATGCCCCCAAACTGCTTCTATTAATCATTACCTCTTGATCTAAAAACCAATGAAAGTAGAACAGAGGTCTTATTTCATTATTCCATGCACAAAATATTCAGGCATTTGGAGCCTGCTTTAAGCACTCTAATTTGTTCAAAGTAATTGTACCGGCCCACAACAACACTCGATGAAGAGCACTGAAGCAGGTTTAAATAGGAGGAACATACATAAATACAAGTACCTATGCATGTAAGAACTCCACCGGTAATACGCTTACATACATAAGGTATAGTACAAACTACAATTATAGTTGTACTACCCGTATGAAGCACAAGTTCAACTACGAACGTTTTAACCGCAACAACTTTAATATACGCTATTGGAGCTGGAGTTACCGCGGCTGCTGGCACCAGACTTGCCCTCCAATAGGTCCTTGTTAAGGGATTTAAAGTGTACTCATTCCAATTACAGGGCCTCTAATATGAGTCCTGTATTGTTATTTTTCGTCACTACCTCCCCGAGCTGGGAGTGGGTAATTTACGCGCCTGCTGCCTTCCTTAGATGTGGTAGCCGTTTCTCAGGCTCCCTCTCCGGAGAACCATAACTGATATAATGAGCCTTTTGCGGTTTCACTGTTAATTCGTGTGTACTTAGACATGCATGGCTTAATCTTTGAGACAAGCATATAACTACTGGCAGGATCAACCAGAATAATGTTTTATTGTATGTTTTTCCATCGACAACTTAATGAAAAATCAACGAAACGAGTCACCAAATAAATGACAGCAATTTATTTCAAATTACTTTTAACATCACAGCATCAACTTACTATACTTGATATTGATGAATATTTTCGTTTAACCATTTGGATAAACATTTTTAAAAATCACACATTTGTTTAACGAGACTCCTCACATCGTACGATGCAAACGGCATTCAAACAGTCAACGTCTCATTAATATATTTGTAGTGCACAATCGGCACATCGCATAAAATGTGAAAGAGGGATGATTTTTGAAGAAAAACCTTAATAAAAAATTAACGAAATGGAATTTTTGGAAAAAGATTTTTTATTCATTTTAGTTGGAATAATGGGTAACTTATTTTAAATGAATAAAATTTTTTTCTCCAAAAATAAAAAATTTTAATTTTTTTCGTCGAAAATAAAGCAATTTTTAACGAAAATGGGTAAATTTAGAAATTTATTTTATTTCTAAAATATTCAATTATGATTGGATTTTCATGAAATTGACAGGGATAATGTAGATAGTCATTTTACATTGATTTATAGAGGAAAATCATCAAATTTGACCAAGTTGAATATTTTATGAATTTTTTATTAATATTTATACATGAAAAATATTCGAAAAAAATTCATAAAAAATTTAAAACATGGAAATTTGATGAAATTCGAATGGCATAAAATAGCCCAATGTAAAAGCAATATTTTATGCCATCAACGGGTAATTTACGATGAGTTTTGAATTTTTGGTGAATTTTTTTCCATTTTTTTGAAAATAATAAAAAATCGAAAAATATTCATAAAAAAATCAGCGTTGAAAATATCAATGATATTTTATTTTTGGTTAATAGTAGTAATAATTAGACATCTTTTAACGCATAAATGGGTAATTTACGTGCATGTTTTAAAAAAATAATAAAAAATCGGAAAAATATTCATAAAAAAATCAGCGTTGAAAATATCAATGGTATTTTATTTTTTATTGATAGTAATAAAAATTAGCTATCATTTGATGTATGTTTGGGTAATTTACGTTGATATTTGATTTTTTTATGAATATTTTTCGATTTTTTAATATTTTTGAAAAAATCTGAAAAATATTCATAAAAAAATCAACGTTGAAAATATCAATGATATTTTATTTTTTATTGATAGTAATAAAAATTAGCTATCATTTGATGTATGTTTGGGTAATTTACGTTGATATTTGATTTTTTTATGAATATTTTTCGATTTTTTTAATATTTTAATATTTTTGGAAAAAATGGGGAAAAAAATTCCAAAAAATCATGTTTTAATGATATGATGGAAATTTTTTTGGCTTAACATAGCAACATGGAATAGCTATTATTTAAGCCATTTTTGGGTAATTTACGAGCAAATTTGAATTTTTTATGAATTTTTATTCAATTTTTCAATGATATTATAATGGTGAAAAAAATCACAAAAAATTGAAAATCGAAATAAATGAATGAATATCATTGGTATCAAATAGTTATATGAACTACATATTATTTGAGCCATTTCGAAATATTTTTGTCGATTTTCTGATTTTTTATAATTTTTTTCCCAAATTTCATTTATTGAATGAAGGAAAAAAATTCAAAATTAATTCAATTTTGGTTGATCTTCTCAAATACAATTTGAGAAGAATTGTCTATTGAAGAAACAATGTTCTTCAATAGACTTTGGGTAATTTACGGTGAATTCTTATTTCACTTGTAGGAAAAATAGGGACAGTAGGAATCTCGCGTATGGATTGATGTAAGACATCTTCTTAATGTCGACATTCTAAGCAACATTTTGAGACTATGCACAGCTCCCGCCGTGTAGCCATTCAAAAGTTATTCCGTATTTTGTGCACCTATCTCCAAATACTTAGTTTATTTGGCATTTTGAAAATAGGGACAGAGATGCTTAGAGTACGTGGGTACCTACCTTGCGGTCTTACCCCACGGTGCTGTAAACACCAGTTAATACAAAGCGTCAACCAACGCCCCCACACCGAAATGCAGGTACCAATCGATCACACGTATTTGGACGCGATCACCTCCTTGGATGAGGAGCGGAGCCCATCTAAAACTCCTGCCTTTCTATGGGTCAGGCACCGGTTGTAATGCAACTCCACACCGAGCCAAAGCTCTCCCCGCGATTTGGGTATAAACCACAACCAGCACGATGCTCCCCGAAGGGCCAACACCAACTGCCAGGCTAGATCCGCAGACCTAGGGGCCCTGACACCCGTGCTACCGAAACCTTCGGTCAGGTTCATAGCCAAAGCTATTACCAGTAGAACCCCAAACAGTTCGAGACTGGTCACTCACAGACTATAGCCTCTGCCCAGCTTCATAGCCAAAGCTACTACCATTAGGACTAAACATGCAGGCTCTCTACAATGAAACAATTGCTGAAAGGGGATACAATGCAAAAGTGGCCACCAACATCACACGATATTGGTAGCCACCATGCATCTCACCCCTCCCAACAATTATTCCACAAGCCTGCTAGTCCGGGAATGGTCCCCCACAGACTAAACTCTGCACGTTTTCGTAGCCGAAGCTACTACCATTTGAACTTGTAACTGCAGGCTCTCCACAATGGAATGACCATAAAGAGAGGATGAAAACAGATGCAAAAACCAACAACTCTCGATGCTAATTCCCACACCGTCTCCATCCTGACCTAATGATCATTCCACAAGCCTACAAAGTTCGGGAATGGTGGCCCTACTAGTTTCGATCCACGATCCGGGACTAGTAAACCCAAAGACACCAAACACACCACCGGAACACCAGAATGCCCTCACGGGCATTCCGCACAACACACACACACCAACAACAAAACCTCCCAACCTCACCACAGTCCACACAACCATCCACACAGGACAGTGACCGCAACCACTCGGGTATCCGGCCCGTCGGATCAAACACACTGGACAGTGACTAAACACCCTCACGGATGTCCAGCCCGTCGGACAGCACCCGAACAACGAGCAATCAAGGGCCCCAGCCAAACACGTCTAAACAGACGGTTCGACACCACCAACAGACAACCAGCGACCGAAACCACCACCGCAACACAACCTCCCATCAGACCACACATCTCACACCCACACAGGACAGTGACCATAACCACTCGGGTATCCGGCCCGTCGGATCACACACTCAGGACAGTGACTAGACACCCTCACGAATGTCCAGCCCGTTTACCAAACATGAAAACCATCAACCAATGGCCATAGCCAAACACGTCCATACGGACGGTTCGGCACCACCAACAGACACAGCGACCATACACACACACACACACACACGCAGAGCGACAAACCAAACCAACACCACCTCCAGCGCAACCACACACCTCACCCCAAGCGCCACTACACTACCATAGGCATGACAATGCAGTAGGCACCAGCAACTGCCAACCTCCGAGGCCAGCAAAACGACGAGCCGGCACAGGGAAACGCTAAGCAGCTCATGAACAGGACCATACACCAGATGACGACTAGCTCCGAGGATCACCTCCACTAAGTCTAGTCCTTCTCCTAGTAAACACCTCCCTCGCAAACACGCCAAGTGCCGCATATGTCTCGTCCCCCACGACCGAAGCTGTTAGATCCCAACCATTCTGGGTACTGCGAATACCCATTCTGGCCAAGTCCCTAACGTCATCATAAAAGATGCACTGAGTCAGTACGTGCATGACATCCTCAGGTCCCCCACCACAACCACAATCCGGAGAGTCAGACAAAGTTCGCCTATGCAAAAACGCATTCAGCGAACCGTGCCCCGTCAGTAAATACCCCAGACTAAGACCAAAGCCAAAGTCTGGTCGATCCTGTACGAAGGTCACGTCTTTGATAAAGGCGTACGTCACCCGACCATTATTACTCTCATTCCATCTTGTCTGCCACCTAGACACAAGTCGCTCATTTACGAGCTCTTTGTTCCTCCTCATATCCCCGGCCAGTTCAGATGCGGAAATCCAATCAACTTCAGAGAGCGGTAGTCCCTTCTTGATCTTAAAGATGATAGCTCTACGCATCACCTCCAAGTCAAGGGGTGCTGCCCCTAACAGAACCTGCAAAGCATCCGTAGATACAGTCCTACAAACGGGCATACTCGCTAACAGCATAATCCTTTGAATAGACTGGATCTTGCGCAGGCCCACCGAAGTGGTTACTGCCTTATACCACACAGGTGCACCAAATGTTGCGCAAGCAACAAAAAGTCCACCATATATGGTACGGACAGCACGCCTGCCCAAGCCCCAATCGCTCCGAAGGATACGCTTAACTTTCCCTGCCAGTGCTAACATCTTCTCTCTGACATAATCAAAATGAGCAGTGAAATTCATGCGTTCAGCAACCATGATCCCAAGATACTTGACCTTGGAAACGAAACCAATACTAACACCACCAGAACGAATGAGTGGCGGACGACTGTGCGACAATCTCCCTTTAAGGAGCATCGTCGAAGTCTTGTCGAAAGCCACCTCCACACCAACACGACCACCCCACTCACTCGCTATGCGCATAGCCTCCTCACCCCGACTCTCCAGCTCGGCACGAGACCGGCCTTCGATAAGAATGAGAAGGTCATCCGCATACGTTCAGCAACCATGATCCCAAGATACTTGACCTTGGAAACGAAACCAATACTAACACCACCAGAACGAATGAGTGGCGGACGACTGTGCGACAATCTCCCTTTAAGGAGCATCGTCGAAGTCAAAGCCACCTCCACACCAACACGACCACCCCACTCACTCGCTATGCGCATAGCCTCCTCACCCCGACTCTCCAGCTCGGCACGAGACCGGCCTTCGATAAGAAGGCACTCTATCCCAAGAGAGATAGTCGAAAGCGCCTTTGAAATCTACGAATATGCCCAACACATACTTGGCATTCGACTGACTAACTGCATCACTAACATACAGCCAAGCATCCTCCACACCTCTGCCTTGCCTAAACCCGAACTGCTCTGTGGCAAAACCGTCGCTATAGCTCTCCAAAAGTCGTGCCACCATTACCCTCTCCAAAGCTTTCGCAAGCTCCGGAAGGAGACTGATGCCACGATAGGAGCGGGGATTGCTCCTATCCCTATCTGGGGCCTTAAGGAGAACCACAACGCGTGCCACTTTCCACACGGAAGGAAAATATCCTGTTCTAAGGCAACTCTCAAAAATTGATTCGATATGGGCCGGAATGGCTTTCCAGATGGCCTTAAGCATCCTTCCAGTCATTCCGTCCATACCGGGCGACTTTCCACATTTGATCCGACCAATACTTACATCCACTTCCGAACTATCCAGAGGAGGCGCATCAGCAATCTCCACCACAGGTGGAATATCACCAACACGTTCAGCATCTGGGAAAAAAGATGTCAGTAACGTCTCTATACACTCACTCCAAGAAGACAACGAATTGCCAGCTTGGAGGGCCGTCACGTCGGTCACTCTACCTTTACCTCTGCACACTTTGTACACGGTACCCCAGGGGTCATCCCTATTGTCCAGTAAAATCTCCTCCAATCTTCGTCTTTAACCCTAGCTAAACTGTCTTTGTACGTCCTAAGACAACCAAGATATTCATTCTTACGCTGAGCTAGGTCCTCCGCATTAGCCCGCCTAGCCCTTTGGAAAAGTCTCCTAAGGCGTCGAACTGACCTCCGCATCAGATCTAACTCACGGGTCCACCACGGGACCTTGCTTGGCTTAGCCTCTCGGCGTCTACCAAGGTGCGCATCATTCACTGCACACATCCACTGATCTACCTTGCTTATCTGATCGTCTATCGTCAGTAGCCTAAAGTCCTCTATTGGCATAGCTGCCTCCCTGACACGATCCGAGTATAATCCCGAGTCCACGTCTCTGTCCCGCCACTTGCGAGACCGTTCGGGAACCCTCGTTCGTTGATGGAAAGTGACATCAACCGTAATTGGCCGATGATCACTTACCCCCCAACTGTCCTCAACACCCCACCTAAAATCAAAGGCTGTCAGCGCTGCCCCATTTACAGCCGTCACGTCGATGTCACTAGCACCATTGGGTCCATCGAAAGTATATAAACTTTTCATTTAAGACACCGAGTTCCACCGAAAGCATCCATTCACTAAGCATTAATCGATACTCCTTGAACTGGCCACATGACCAGCTACCTTGGAGTACGACATGGGCGAGCTCGCATTAGAATCAAGAGCAGCGATGAGCGGACTACCACTAACAAGCAGCAGAACCGCATCCATATACTCAAGATGGGACCCAATTTCACTATACCTACAGTAACGCTAAAAGCATCGTCCCAAAACCCCCTTCAATCCAGACACAAACGCCCCACTGGCTGCTACTAACGACGGTACAGTCAACGTCCCTGTCACAAATAACAATAGCAGAGTCTCCATTCACGTCCGTGAAGACACGCATCCACCCCGGCAATCCTCGAACTAAGCCATCCCTAGTGTAGGGTTCCTGAAGGAGGGCAACCGACGCCCTCGAGCTACAAAGCACCTGGCCTAACTCATACATCACCGACCTCGACCGCTGACAATTGAGCTGTACAATGTGCAACTCCATTCTAATGGCGAGCCCTTGCACGCTCTACCATTGCCGAGTAAATGGGGCAACATAATGTGGTCTGCAGGAAGCCCCTTCAACTCGCAATTGCGGCAGTGACTCGGATTCGGACAAGCCGCCGCATTATGGCCACCCAACCCGCAGTGCCAACAGATCCTAGTGGCCATCCTGCACTGCCTATGGTCGAAACTGCATCACTTGAAGCAGGACATAACCTCCTCATGCGCACGCACAGTAAACCTATACCACAAAACATAGGCTCCTCCCGCCAACAACACGTCGCTCACACGTTTCGTGCACTCCAAAACAACATTGACCGGTCCTGCACCAGCTTTCCACGGCCCCGTCACCATCCTCACACTCTTCACAAAAGTATCCTTCGCCATCAGCTTCTCGAAATTCATTTTGTACAGTTCGTTCATAAAGACATCCGGGGTGATCTCAGAGTGAACACGGTTCACCACCACCTTCGGGCCCAACTTCTCATTCACCGATACCTCCAATCCCAGCTCCTTAAACTTTTCGTTGGCCACCACCTTCTCCCGCTCAGCCACAGAGGGGGTCCTAATAATTGCACCACCATCACCAGTCGGCTTCACGCTGTGCACACGCACACCCAGGGTTGGACCAATTTTTTCACCACCGTCTTCACAATTTTTCGGGACACCCTTGCCCTTGACGATCGTGGACCAAAAAATCACCAAAATTTGGAACAGGATTCGAACGAACAGCAGGACCTAAGGACACCACAGGCGCCTTAGGCACAGGAGCTGCTCCGCCACTGACCACACGGCTTTCATGCACCTCCAACTTCCCCTTCAGCCTCTCATTCTCTGCCACCATCTTCATTAGGATCCCCTTATTCCGCTCCCAGATCCATCACCGACTTGACCACATCCGAACTTAGGCTGCATCCCAGGATCGTTCCCAGCAGCCTACCCGTCACCTCCTTCATCTTGGAGATGCATCCTTCAACACCTCCGCCACTAGCCAAACGCCTCCTATTCCGCGGACGGCTACGCACATCCAAATCGACCTCACTGTCCGTCTGCAAAATACTTCCCATCCCAATTTTCCCAGCAGCCTCCGCACCCGAGATGATCGGCGATCCAGGCTTGAATCGCTTCCCCTCATCCTCGCTGGTACCCGCCTTCCCCTCCATGGTTGTCATAACCTTCCTCTTCGGCTTCGGCTTCAACTTCTTCCCTACACCACTATTCGGCACCTCCGGCGCAGAGAAACACGGTTCCCCTTTGCCCACAGCATCCCCCGTCACCTTTTTCATCTCCTCCAACATCGCACCCTCCATTTCTACAAAAATTCCACTCACCTCCTCCTTAGTTCCGGCTAGTTCCAAGTTAGTAACTCTTAGTAGTATATCTCCAACAGACACACTAGGAATCTGAAAATAGGGACAGTAGGAATGTTATGGATTGATATGAATAAGTCACTATATCGATGACTAGGCAGTTGGAGACCATTTGGCAGTAGCCATTACTACCGCCGACCATCTTCTCCATTAGGGAAAATGGTCAATCCAATCTTTCGGGAGGATATATATTGTGATGAGGCCATTCGCTATGTAATATTGACCATGTTTTTACCATTATTATATCATTTTCATTAATTAATGTTAATAAAGCCTTGTATAAAAAAATAGAACCAAAGTTCTCTATATTGACTTTGAAGAAAAAAACACCTAAGTCTTTTCTTCCCCATAGCATCAACATAGTGTACACTTTGGTTCTTTTCGTTTGAATGAAAACAGCCAACTTATGTATATGCGAAAGAAACACACATCTCTCTATAAGTTGGCTTTGCTGTTTTCACTCCAAATGAAATGAGACCAACACATTCAGTTTATATACAACCGAAGTGTATTGGTCTTTCACATTCATTTTTTTCTGCCATATGAAATGGTAAAGTCCCCTCACAGAAACAATACCCTCCATTCAGCCAAAAAAACCCAAAAAATTTTTCGCCGCTAACGGCGGTCCCTTTTTTGGATGCCGAGCAACAGGGGGGAGCCCCCCTTTTACTTATTTTACTAAGTCAAAAAAAATAAAAAATTTTTGCAGGGCTTAACTCCCCCATGGGCCCTCAATATTGAAACCTGCATTGCAAGAACACTTAACAACATATTCTCACAACACATTCGTAGTATTCCAATATTGATTAGCAAAAATTTCTTTTAAAGACACATAAGTTGTCTTCTTTTGCTTGGGGGACGTTTAGAAGAAGATTAAAAACTTAAAACTTCTATCTAAAAAACATAACAATTTCATAAAAAAATTTGAAATAAAATAAATATACCACACAATAATATATAATAAAATATTTTGTTTATAAATATTTTACTAATATACTATTTTGAGGTATATTAATATATTTATTTCAACACAATAAAAGTCTTTTCATATTTAACACCATAAAGACAACAATGCAAATTGTTATCATTATAATATCAATATAAATAAGACCAATCTGTGTAGTTTGGTTTTTATATTGTTTTGTTTTATGTTTTTCCAAATTAATGGAATATCACATTATGAAACGATATAAATATCGAATCATCAAGCAGAGGATAAGTTTCAGTGGATCGCAGTATGGCAGCTGCTCTACCACTTACAACACCTTGCCCGTTAAAAAAGTCGTTTACAATTGATTCTAGGCATTGTCATTGTATTAAATAATGTTTTTATAAGTAACTAGCGCGGCATGCAGGTGATAGTATCCTCCTACATTTGCTATGTTACAAATAACATTGGCATCACATCCATTGTCGTTTATCAGAAATAAACTTTAAATGGTTTAAGAGCCATACAATGCAATTGCCCCATATTTATCATTGCAGTCCAGCTCGGATACGACCTTAGAGGCGTTCAGGCATAA
>NW_026881391.1:0-10000 GCF_032173495.1 Musca vetustissima | reverse complement strand
AGCCTAACGCCGTCGTATACCATATGGGAGCGCCATAAGTAGCACAAGCTACGAAAAGACCCCCATACACAACACGCATTGCACGTCTACTGAGGCCCCATTCAGACCTCAACACACGACGAACTTGACCCACAATACTGCACATTTTCTCCTTTAAGCGATCTAGGTGGGGGATGAAATTCATCCTCTCGCCCATTGTGACGCCCAAGTATTTCAATTCGGTCTTATAATTAAGACCTCGACCATCAAAAACAACACTGGGATGTCGATTACGTGACAAGCTGCCCTTGAGCAACATAGTCACGGTCTTCTCCCTGGCCACTTCTACACCAACTCGTAAGCCCCAAGCACCGACAATCTCCATCAATTGTGAGCCAGACTGTTCCAACTCGGAACGAGACCTAGCCTCCACTAATATCAGGAGATCATCTGCGTACGCACATACCTTACAGGTGGAACTAAGCTGCCGCAGTAATGGATCCATCATCATGTTCCATATATATGGACCACAAATGGAACCCTGCGGGCAACCCCTAACGACATCTATTGAAACACTATTCTGGGCACCAACAGAGCACGCCACCCTGTCAGAAAAATAGCTTTTCCATAGCTTTATCTCTCGACAACCAACTTCCTGTAAACGAGCAATCACACGCGACCAACATAAATGGTCAAAAGCACCCTTAAAATCGACAAAAATACCCAAAACGTATTTGCTTGTAGATCCCTCGACGCATTGTTTGACATACAGCCAAGCGTCTTCTTTGGTTTGAAACCAAATTGAAACTCGGATTCTGTCCCAGCCAATCTCTCCTGCAATCTCTGCACCATTATCCTTTCCAATACTTTGCCAAGCACTGGCAGGAGGCTGATGCCTCGATAAGATCGAGGATTACTCCTGACCTTATCGGGAGATTTCAGAAGGACGATGACTTTCGCAGCCTTCCACGACCTCGGAAAAACACCTGAGCGAATACAATTACAGAGCAAAGTCTCCAGGTAGTCCGGAATGGCCTTCCAGATGCTTTTACACATCTCTCCGGTCAAACCATCCAAGCCTGGCGACTTCCTGCAGCGAACCAAGGCTACAGCCTGATCGATCTCATTTCTCTCCAATTCTGGAACAATAGCAGTCTCCTCCTGTGGAGGAGGCAACCATTGGTCCACCCTAGGAAAGAAAGAAGCCATCAGGGCCGACACACACTCTGTCCACGTGGTAAGGACTCTCTCATCAACCTTAATACCAGAAACATCAACCGATTTCTGGGATCTACAAATCTTATACAGCTGACCCCATGGGTCATCACGGTTTCTCGCAACAAAAGACTGCCATTGACCATCTTTCGCACTAGCTATCATGTCTTGATATTCATTCAGACACTGCCTATAGGCAGCCGAATGTACGCCAACGTCATCCGCGTTCCGTCGTTTAGCTCTCTGGAATTTCTTCCTGAGACGCCTTACCACTTTACGCTTCTGACTCAGAGTTCTATTCCACCACCTCAACCTCCTAGAACTCGATCGGCTATATCTCTCTAAGAGAGTATCATTGACGCTAGTAACAGTGTTGGTTAACAATGCTACTTGCTCATTGACAGGAAGAGAAGAAAATTCTCGCAGCGAAATGTTCGAGAAGGCATTGACCAGTTGCTGCCCGTAAACGGACCAATCAACATTCGCCAAACGCCAACGAACAGAAGGGTTGACAAATTCAACTATTTCATCATACGACATCTCTATACGGATTAGGTTATGATCACTAATTCCCAGTTCTTCATCAACGCTCCATGAAAAACGAAACTGCCGCGAAGCAGCATCGTTACAGCATGTCACGTCGATATCGCTAGAGCCATTAACCGTACAGTAGGTATAAACCTCACTCGGCTGGTTCACCACATGCATGGCCCTTGAAAGGAGCCACTCACTCAACATCTCCCCCCTAGTGTAGTTCTGATAACTCCGCGCTTGCCGAGTTATCTTACTGAACCACATGGGAGAAGATGCGTTCGCGTCCAAGCCGAGGATGATAGGATGGCTACTCACCTGTAGTAGCACCGCATCCATGTACCTAAGGTACGGCTCTAACGCTTCTTCGAACTTGCAATAGAGACTCGCAAGAAATAACACACCAAATTCACCACTCACAGACACACAAACACCAAAATCACTCGCATCCACAAGCACACAATCTACGTTACTGTCGTCGACGACAACTGCAGAATGACACCTCGAGTCAGGAAATACCCGCATTTCTGCAGGCAGGCCCTTATTCGACCAAAAGTCGAATAAGGTTCCTGAATCAATGCGAATCTACAGTTTAGCCGACGCATCGTAACACCCAAATCAGACATGACTGCGCTCGATCGTCTGCAATTAAGTTGGATGATTAAATCCATCTTAATGCTTAGATTTCGCCCTAGCCACCAACAAACTATAAATCGGGCAAGCCTCAGACATCATTAGATGTTCTGAGGGTTTACCCCGGAACGCACAATTACGGCAATTTGGTGCATTCTTGCACCTCTTCGCCGTATGCCCCTCTTCACCGCACCTACGGCACACTCCACGTGTGAAGCGGCAGTGCTGGACCTTGTGGTCGAAGCTTAGGCAGCGGTAGCAATGGGGGACCCCATCATGTGGTTGCACCAAGAAGGAGAACCACTTGATGTAGCACCTCCCAGCCGCCAACAAAGCATCCACCACTCGGCTTTTGCCCTCCAAGATGACGTTAACCGACCTACTGGGGTCTTTCCAGGCACCAGTAACCATTCGGACGCTCTTGGTAAATTCCTCCTTGGTCATTTTCCCTTTGAAGTTAAGGGAAAACAACTCCTCCATGAAAACTTCCGGTTTTATAGCCGGATCAACATTTTGGACCACGACCCTAGGACCCAACTTATCTTGGACACTAACTTCCAAGCCTACCTCTGAGAATTTTGCATTTTTTGCAATTTTCTCCCTCTCTGCAACTGAGGGGGTACGAATGATCGCACCACCTCCCTTAACAGCCTTGACCTGGTGTACACGTACACCAAGGTCCGCCAAACTTGGTCCCACCTCGGAGACCACCTTCTTCACCACATCCTTGGGTGCTACTGTGGAGTCCTTGGGCTTCACAATAGCAGACCACGTCTCAACAGGCTTGGGAAGGGGCTCCATTGCTGCCCGGGTAGGCACCCGAGGCACCATAGGTGCACCAACGGTCGCCGTGGAACGACCAGCCACATCTGTAGAACGGGGGAGAACATCTAAGCGCCCTCGAAGACGCTCGTTCTCCGCCACCAACGAAACAACCAACTGCTCAAAACGAGCAGTCTGGGACAAAACATCCTTCAGGGCGGCGCCCGAAAGGGAATGTTTGTCCATCAATACGGACAGCAAAGCCGATTTGGCCTCATGCATCTGCCCAATGGCAGATGCAGCCGAAACCGGCTCAAAACCACTACGGCGAGAGCGTCGGCTCTGCTTAACAGCAGCGCGTTCAGCCTCGTCGCAGCTCGACAATATGTCCGAAGACATAGCAGCAGCAGAAACAGGCAATGGCTTCAAGAAGTCATTACCACCAACAGATTTAACAGCCTTGGAGGCCGATGCGACACCTACAGCAACAACACCAGTGGCGACAACACCAGTAGCATTACTGCCTGATGCACCATCAGCCCCTTTGGCAGCCTTAACGGCAACTACGCTCTCTTCACCACTGGATTTACCTCTGGCACTCATGCCAGAAGCAGAGCCAGCGGTGCCAGCGACACATTTCCTCTTTGCACAAGAGGACTCACTCTCGTCACCAGAACCAGACGGGGTGGGAGTTGTACCACCCTCCGCCTTTTTGCGACTCCTACGAGTCGACGGTTTAGGCGGCATAGCGCTTACTTCTATCTAGCAGGTAAAACCACCAGATAAAAGCAAACGCCTGAAAATATGCTTCACAAACCACAAATAAATATGTGGTTTGTAACTACAATAAAATAAGTATAGGAAAACTATACTAATTGCCACTATCCACCGATAGATGGCGCCAACCAAAAATTCAACAGCGATCCACCAACAGATGGCGCTGCAAAAACCAAAACAAACTATTGAAGGTCAGATGAGACACCAAAAGCACGTGGCTAGCGGAGCCCCACTTTCACAACAACAATTTGCTGGGCAAATTACTAAATTGGAAAAACAGTAAAAACTTACCGATTTTCTCCAAATTTTCACAAAACTTCAATTATTAATTGAAGTTAAAACACTTTTAATCACTTTTAAATAATTTTTCAAAGATTTTTCAATGAAAAAACCGCAATTTAACACACTTTTTAACAGCTGTAACGATATGCGTCTATCGTTAATCCATTCATGCGCGTCACTAATTAGATGACGAGGCATTTGGCTACCTTAAGAGAGTCATAGTTACTCCCGCCGTTTACCCGCGCTTACTTGAATTTCTTCACTTTGACATTCAGAGCACTGGGCAGAAATCACATTGTGTCAACACCCGCTAGGGCCATCACAATGCTTTGTTTTAATTA
This sequence comes from Musca vetustissima, assembly GCF_032173495.1. Classification (NCBI taxonomy): domain Eukaryota; kingdom Metazoa; phylum Arthropoda; class Insecta; order Diptera; family Muscidae; genus Musca; species Musca vetustissima. Next base: position 5,480 of record NW_026881391.1, on the reverse strand, counting down.
GACAGTCGGATTCCCCAAGTCCGTGCCAGTTCTGAATTGATTGTTAATTGATAGTCGTTATAATTTAAAGAGTTAACACCTTGCGATGCAACCCTAAAAATTTTAGCAAGAAAGTTCCACAATTGGTTACATAACTACTATCCGAGGAACAAGATCCGGAGACCTCTATTTACCCAGAACGAGCACGTAAACCATGTTATTGCTTCCCAATCAAGCCCGACTATCTCAATCTTCAGAGCCAATCCTTATCCCGAAGTTACGGATCTAATTTGCCGACTTCCCTTACCTACATTATTCTATCGACTAGAGACTCTTCACCTTGGAGACCAGCTGCGGATATTGGTACGGCCTGTTGAGAAGTTTGCGTGACCCCACCATAAATTTTCAAGGTCCGAGGAGAAAATATCGACACAACAGTAAATGTCATGCTCTTCTAGTCCATCTACCATATCTCTCTTCGAAAGACTTCCATGGTAGTACGACTATAAAACAGAAAAGAAAACTCTTCCGATACCTCTCGACGGCTTCTTTATGGTCGTTCCTGTTGCCAGGATGAGCACAAGGCCCATATTTAATAACAAACGGATACTCAACAGGTTACGGAATTGGAACCGTATTCCCTTTCGTTCAAAATTATTCAAGTGTTTAATTACGAAAAAAATGCGCAATGCATTCTTTTGTTATAATTATAACTTGAAAATTTTCAGCTTTCGCCTTGAACTTAGGACCGAACCACCACTGTTCACACGAAACCCTTCTCCACTTCAGTCCTCCAAGGTCTCATTCGATTATTTGCTACTACCACCAAGATCTGTGCCAATGGCGGCTCCATGCAGGCTTACGCCAAACACTTCCATGCACACCATTGTACCCTCCTACTCACTAAAGTTTCAAAGTTTAAAATCCAACCGAGATTGAATATAAACCATTTACTTTAGCGGTAATGTATAGGTATACAACTTAAGCGCCATCCATTTTAAGGGCTAGTTGCTTCGGCAGGTGAGTTGTTACACACTCCTTAGCGGATTACGACTTCCATGTCCACCGTCCTGCTGTTTTAAGCAACCAACGCCTTTCATGGTATCTGCATGAGTTGTCAATTTGGGCACTTCCCTTACCTACATTATTCTATCGTGACCCAACCATAAATTTTCAAGGTCCGAGGAGAAAATATCGACACAACAGTAAATGTCATGCTCTTCTAGTCCATCTACCATATCTCTCTTCGAAAGACTTCCATGGTAGTACGACTATAAAACAGAAAAGAAAACTCTTCCGATACCTCTCGACGGCTTCTTTATGGTCGTTCCTGTTGCCAGGATGAGCACAAGGCCCATATTTAATAACAAACGGATACTCAACAGGTTACGGAATTGGAACCGTATTCCCTTTCGTTCAAAATTATTCAAGTGTTTAATTACGAAAAAAATGCGCAATGCATTCTTTTGTTATAATTATAACTTGAAAATTTTCAGCTTTCGCCTTGAACTTAGGACCGACTAACTCGTGATCAACCACTGTTCACACGAAACCCTTCTCCACTTCAGTCCTCCAAGGTCTCATTCGATTATTTGCTACTACCACCAAGATCTGTGCCAATGGCGGCTCCATGCAGGCTTACGCCAAACACTTCCATGCACACCATTGTACCCTCCTACTCACTAAAGTTTCAAAGTTTAAAATCCAACCGAGATTGAATATAAACCATTTACTTTAGCGGTAATGTATAGGTATACAACTTAAGCGCCATCCATTTTAAGGGCTAGTTGCTTCGGCAGGTGAGTTGTTACACACTCCTTAGCGGATTACGACTTCCATGTCCACCGTCCTGCTGTTTTAAGCAACCAACGCCTTTCATGGTATCTGCATGAGTTGTCAATTTGGGCACCGTAACATTACGTTTGGTTCATCCCACAGCGCCAGTTCTGCTTACCAAAAGTGGCCCACTGGGCACATTATATCACAACCACACCTTCATACCAAGAAAGGTGTGGTTCTTACCCATTTAAAGTTTGAGAATAGGTTAAGGTCGTTTCGACCCTAAGGCCTCTAATCATTCGCTTTACCAGATAAGATTATTTTACATAATTTTTAAATGCACCAGCTATCCTGAGGGAAACTTCGGAGGGAACCAGCTACTAGATGGTTCGATTGGTCTTTCGCCCCTATACTCAATTCTGACAATCGATTTGCACGTCAGAACTGTTTCGGTCTTCCATCAGGGTTTCCCCTGACTTCAACCTGATCAAGTATAGTTCACCATCTTTCGGGTCACAGCATATATGCTCAAGGTACGCTCTGGTTAGAGGCATAAATAATATAAATATTATTATGCATAACTGATAGAACGCCCCGGGATTGAATTAATAGACTATAAATAGACTAAAAACTAATCCCATAAAAGTTATGTTAATTTCGCTATTAGGTTTATATTCCCAATAACTTGCAAATATGTTAGACTCCTTGGTCCGTGTTTCAAGACGGGTCCCGAAGGTATCCTGAATCTTTCGCATTGTAAATCATATAAGCGCATATAATAAACACAAAAATCAAGATTATTGCGCCATTATAGAATACAAGTATTCAAGCGCTATATATAATAGATCTATCAACACTTTATCGAATCAAAAGCATTTATTCTATGTTAATACGCAAGCATACTAATTTGAATAAACTTAAGCCATTGATCTTATGATAAATTGGGTATGTTAATAGATTACAATGTCCTTATATGGAAAAAATGCACGCCATTCTTACTATATTATTCATATAGCAATCATAACGATGAATTTTCCATAATGGATATTCAGGTTCATATCGGTCTCATGGTTATATTTAGTTTTAGATGGAGTTTACCACCCACTTAGTGCTGCACTATCAAGCAACACGACTCTTTGGAAATGTTCTCTAGTAATCATTAACGTTATACGGGCCTGGCACCCTCTATGGGTAAATGGCCTCATTTAAGAAGGACTTAAATCGTTAATTTCTCATACTAGAAATTGAACACTCAATACACTGCATCTCACATTTGCCATAAAGACAAAGTGACTTAGTGCTGAACTCTAAGGAAATCCTTGTTAGTTTCTTTTCTTCCCCTCATTAATATGCTTAAATTCTAGTCCCATATGAGTTGAGGTTGTATAAAACAAATACTTTTATAGTTTACATTTTATTAATATGCTAAATCATTTTAATTGTATAAAACAAATACTTTTATAGTTTACATCATTTTATAAAAAATCTTTTCTTTTAAATTGTATTTAATGAAAAAATCTTTTCTTTTTTGTATGTTCATATTTTTTCTTCAATATAAAAGAGACAATTCTAGTTCATAAAAAATTTTTATGCTAGACCTTCCTCAATTAATTGAAAAAAATGAAAGTATTTTAATAAAAAAATACTAGGATTTTTTCAATGAGGTATTCTATCTTGACTATTAATATTATGAATTCTATAGCGGTCTTTTGGTCTTTTTGCTCAAAACACAATTCAATAAATTGAATTGATTATTTAAGCAACTTATTTAGCATAGTCTTACAACCCTCAACCATATGTAGTCCAAGCAGCACTCTAAAATTAATTAAAGTACCTTACAGCATGGACTGCGATATGCGTTCAAAATGTCGATGTTCATGTGTCCTGCAGTTCACACGATGACGCACAGTTTGCTGCGTTCTTCATCGACCACCGCTTAGAGTGATAATTTATTTTTGTTTTGTATACAGTCAAAATTGTTTTTATTGAAAGAAATCAAAAATACACCAAAATGAATTGGCATATATCAATTTCTTCAATAACTTATGTTTTTATACATACAATTTATGTTGCGAATGTCTTAGTTCAAACAACCGCTTGACATCAACATATCCGAAAATATATCGAGCAAACAGAAGAAGAACATTAACTTATATTAAATATAAGTACAACTGTAATTGTATGTTTTGATTTCAATGTATGTATTCGATCAATTAAGATCAAAACAGTACATTGTAAAAATCAAATAGTTTTTACTTTAAAAAAAAATAAAAACTATGAACAATGTATGATTTTATATTCACAAATGAATGTGAATTGTAAACCAGTACACTGACAACGAAACATGTAAGTTTTCAATGAAGAAAACGAACACAGTTAGGTTTTTTTGCGGGGTTTTTATTTCCAAATTTCACTTCAATGAAGAAGTAGAAAATATGGAGAATAAAAGTTTTTGTTATACGGTTGGAACACGTTAATGATCCTTCCGCAGGTTCACCTACGGAAACCTTGTTACGACTTTTACTTCCTCTAAATAATCAAGTTCGGTCAACTTTTGCGAAACATCCGTAACACACGAGGCGTTACAGTGATCACGTCCGGAGACCTCACTAAATAATTCAATCGGTAGTAGCGACGGGCGGTGTGTACAAAGGGCAGGGACGTAATCAATGCGAGTTAATGACTCACACTTACTGGGAATTCCAAGTTCATGTGAACAGTTTCAGTTCACAATCCCAAGCATGAAAGTGGTTCAGCGGTTTACCCGGACCTCTCGGTCTAGGAAATACACGTTGATACTTTCATTGTAAGCGCGCGGTACGGCTCCACTTTTACAAACACATTCAAACGCTAACACATTTTACTGCGGTCGCGAATGAAGGCTATAAAAGCTTCAACACCATAATCCTGAAAGCATCTATTTAATATATTTGAGTCTCGTTCGTTATCGGAATTAACCAGACAAATCACTCCACGAACTAAGAACGGCCATGCACCACCACCCATAGATTCGAGAAAGAGCTATCAATCTGTCTTACACACTTATGTTCGGACCTGGTAAGTTTTCCCGTGTTGAGTCAAATTAAGCCGCAGGCTCCACTCCTGGTGGTGCCCTTCCGTCAATTCCTTTAAGTTTCAGCTTTGCAACCATACTTCCCCCGGAGCCCAAAAGCTTTGGTTTCCCGGGAAGCGACTGAGAGAGCCATAAAAGTAGCTACACCCAATTGCTAGCTGGCATCGTTTAATGAAAACATCTTTGGCAAATGCTTTCGCTTAAGTTAGTCTTACGACGGTCCAAGAATTTCACCTCTCGCGTCGTAATACTAATGCCCCCAAACTGCTTCTATTAATCATTACCTCTTGATCTAAAAACCAATGAAAGTAGAACAGAGGTCTTATTTCATTATTCCATGCACAAAATATTCAGGCATTTGGAGCCTGCTTTAAGCACTCTAATTTGTTCAAAGTAATTGTACCGGCCCACAACAACACTCGATGAAGAGCACTGAAGCAGGTTTAAATAGGAGGAACATACATAAATACAAGTACCTATGCATGTAAGAACTCCACCGGTAATACGCTTACATACATAAGGTATAGTACAAACTACAATTATAGTTGTACTACCCGTATGAAGCACAAGTTCAACTACGAACGTTTTAACCGCAACAACTTTAATATACGCTATTGGAGCTGGAGTTACCGCGGCTGCTGGCACCAGA
>NW_026881390.1:0-34799 GCF_032173495.1 Musca vetustissima | reverse complement strand
TATTCTCATCAAGACATTGCTTATATGAGATCGAACATAGGGCTTTGAAATGAAACAAGCAATATATGGTTGCGAATACCCTGAGGTAGTAGAAAAAATTCCTCAGGTCCCCTGAGCTATGTTTTTCTATAGAAAAATTATCCTCAGGTCCCCTGAGCTATGTTTTTCTATAGAAAAATTATACGTCAGGTCCCCTGAGGTCTGTTTTTCTATAGAAAAATTATTCGCAGGTCCCCTGAGGTCTGGGTTTTCTATAGAAAAATTATTCTCAGGTCCCCTGAGGTCTGTTTTTCTCCAGAAAAATTATCCGTCAGGTCCCCTGAGGTATGTTTTTCTCTAGAAAAATTATCCGTCGAGTCCCTGAGGTCTGTTTTTCTATAGAAAAATTATCCTCAGGTCCCCTGAGGTCTGTTTTTCTATAGAAAAATTATCCTCAGGTCCCCTGAGGTCTGTTTTTCTATAGAAAAATTATCCTCAGGTCCCCTGAGGTCTGTTTTTCTATAGAAAAATTATCCTCAGGTCCCCTGAGGTCTGTTTTTCTATAGAAAAATTATCCTCTGGTCCCCTGAGGTCTGTTATTCTATAGAAAAATTATCCTCAGGTCCCCTGAGGTCTGTTTTTCTATAGAAAAATTATCATCAGTTCCCCTGAGGTCTGTTTTTCTATAGAAAAATTATCCTCAGGTCCCCTGAGGTCTGTTTTTCTATAGAAAAATTATCCTCAGGTCCCCTGAGGTCTGTTTTTCTATAGAAAAATTATCCTCAGGTCCCCTGAGGTCTGTTTTTCTATAGAAAAATTATCCTCAGGTCCCCTGAGGTCTGTTTTTCTATAGAAAAATTATCCGTCAGGTCCCCGAAAGTCTGTTTTTCTATAGAAAAATTATCCGTCAGGTCCCCGGAGGTCTGTTTTTTATAGCAAAATTATCCGTCAGGTCCCGGAGGTCTGCTTTTCTATCGAAAAATTATGCGTCAGGTCCCCTGAGGTGTGGTTTTTCTATAGAAAAATTATCCGTCAGGTCCCCTGAGGTCTGTTTTTCTGTGGAAAAAATATCCTCAGGTCCCCTAAGGTCTGTTTTCTATAGAAAAATTATCCTTAGGTCCCCTGAGGTCTGTTTTTCTATAGAAAAGTGAGGATCGAATTTTTCAGGAACCATATATTGCTTGCAATTTGCTCTTGAAACATATTCACCCGCACAATATAAATATATACGCTATTTAAGCTGCCGATTTTCTTCTTCACCTCCATTGCACCTCCCCTGCTGTTACCCCGTAATCTCTTCACTACCGATTATATGGCATCGTTCGTTTGTTAGGGCTTTGAAGAAAGTAGGATATTCATACCCACAACTTATAGGAACATTTTTCCATCTTGCACTGCTAAAGGCTGGCGGTAATGGCGTACGACTACAAACCTGAAGGCGTTCGCCATTGGAACCCCAAAACCGATACTGCACCTCATTTTTCACCAAAAAAAATCACAAGAAAATAAAAACCAAAACAAAATGTTTGAAGCTTTCGTTCGTTCGTTTGTTGATCGTTAAAACTCACTATAACAAAACAAAAGAAAAAAAGAACTTAATACTCTCTTTTATATTTTGTTGTGATCTCTTTTTTCTCTTTCTCTCAAAAACAAAACCAACAAAAAAATAAATTTACAAAATATGCTCCACTTTTAACCCCCCTCTCTCAAAAAACCAAAAACCACAATTAACAACTAACCACAACTAGACATTGGCTCCAAGTAAAATAAATTAGAAACAAAGAATGAGAAGATGAAGAAGAACAAGTAATGCAAATCAAGGATGAAAAATTACAAAAACAAATAAAAATATAACCAAAAAACAAAATGTGCTTTAATTCGACAAAAATTCGATAATGAAATGGAAACCAAAGAAAATTTTTGATTTTAAAATCAAAACAAAAATTGTAAATTGTAATTTTTATCCCAAAATAAATAAAAAATATGTTCAATTAAATAAACATGTTCTAGGCTCTATAACTTTCTATATAAACAGGGTGTGCCAAAAAATATGTTCAAGCCGACTAAGGAGGCATGAATTTTTAAATAAAAAATATTTTCAATTCAAACAAGGTTTCCTGAGATCTATTTTTCTATAAAAAAAAGTCCTCAGGTTCCCTGAGGTCTGTTTTTCTATAGAAAAAGTATACGTCAGGTCCCATGAGGTCTGTTTTTCTATAGAAAAATTATCCGTCAGGTCCCCTGAGGTCTGTTTTTCTATAGAAAAATTATTCGTCAGGTCCCCTGAGGTATGTTTTTCTATAGAAAAAGTATCCGTCAGGTCCCCTGAGGTATGTTTTTCTATAGAAAAATTATCCGTCAGGTCCCCTGAGGTCTGTTTTTCTATAGAAAAATTATTCGTCAGGTCCCCTGAGGTATGTTTTTCTATAGAAAAAATATCCGTCAGGTCCCCTGAGGTATGTTTTTCTATAGAAAAATTATCCGTCAGGTACCCTGAGGTATGTTGTTCTATAGAAAAATTATCCGTCAGGTCCCCTGAGGTATGTTTTTCTATAGAAAAATTATCCGTCAGGTTCCCTGAGGTATGTTTTTCTATAGAAAAATTATCCGTCAGGTCCCCTGAGGTATGTTTTTCTATAGAAAAATTATCCTCAGGTTTCTATAGAAAAATATTTCTCAGGTCACCTGAGGTCTGTTTTTCTATAAAAAAAAGTCCGTCAGGTCCCCTGAGGTCTGTTTTTCTAGAGAAAAAAAATCCTCAGGTCTCCTGAGGTCTGTTTTTCTATTGAAAACGCCTCATTTCTTCTATAAATTTTTTTTTTGGCACACCCTGTCTATATGTCATTTTATATACAAAAAACCATTATATAGAACTTTAGTTAAATTCTTCTAACTCAATACCACTTAACTTTACAGTATTTAATTTTATTTATTATTAAATAAAATATATTTAAATTAAATAATTATTATATTATTATTAATAATTTTTATTAATAATTATTATTAATAATTATTATTATTGCAGTTGTTATAAAAACCCAAAAATTCGAATAGAAACAAAAAAACAAAATTTTTAATTTAAAAAATAATGTTATACTCTCTTTATGATATATATTATATATATACAAAAAAATGCAAACAACAATTATAGCTAAAATAAAAATTATATTAATAATTATAGACAAACAAAAATTAATAATATAAACAAATATGTATAATGTATACTACATATATTTCGAATGCCTAATGTTCAATGTATTTACAACTACTATACTTCCATAAATTTGAATTTATATAATCTGTATATATGTATGTTTACATACAGATATAAAGATTATATGATTTATCAAAATGCGATATTAAATTTCACCCTTCCATCCCTCATATATACTTTTTTCCCTCTGCCTCCCATTACACCAAATTAAAAAATAAATGAAACGGCAAAATATGTTATATAAATGTTACTTTACATTGTTTGTTATTATATAATACCAAATAATAATTGCAAGAAAAAAATAAAAATAAATTGAAAAAAAGAAAACAATTAAACCAAAATATAATGCGCATACTTATGGTCATGTGTGTACTCAAACACAAACATTCGTACACACATACAAAAAAACAAAAACAACAACAAGCAAAGCATATATAGTTATATATATTTCTGAAATCTAAATAAATTCCAAAAAAAAATGAAATGAAAAAAATTATACGATAATAAATGAGTTTTGATTTGAGGAGGGGCAATAATATGGTGGCCGAAGACTGTAAGGAAAAATGGTAAGTGTGACAAAAACAACTTTAGATTATTTATTCAAGGAATTTTCACAGATATTCTCAATGTAATGCTCAGCTTTTCCAATTTGAAAGACCATGTTCCGAAATGTTGTCTTCCACTTGATCTTTCCATCGAATTCGTGGCCTATCACTTGGCTCGCTTTTATATGCCTTTGAGTGGGAGAATCCTCATCCATTCTCACAACATGACCTAGGCAAAGTAGTCGCTGCAGCTCGATACGTCTGACTATGTCGATATCCGAGAATAGATGATACAACTCATTGTTTATTCGACGTCGACGCAGATCGGCCCATAGATGTTTTGGAGAATTTTTCTATCAAACACTCCGAGAGCTGCCTCATCTGCTTGCGTAAGTACCCATGCTTCAGATCCATGTAATAACACGCGTAGTATCAGCGTCTTGTAGAGTGTGAGTTTGGTCTGGCGGGAGGTGGCCTTGCTTTCGAATTAATTTTGAAGGAATACTGAACATAGACGTGACTTTAAACACCACTGACCGGTCGAATTCAGTTTTATAGTCGACAAATAGGTAGAATGTGTTTATGTGGGCCTTTTCCAGGATTTGGGGCGATGGTAAGGAGACTAATACCTATATAGTTGGGACATATCGTCTTGTCTAAGTTTCCAATCATAGGACATGATTTCCTCTAGCAAAATTGTACTAATCAGTTGATGCATGCTCCTGAGAGGATTTGCCTGCACCAAATCCTTCGGTTTGGTGTTTTACTCTTCAGGTAAAATTTCCGAACTTGGTTCTGACTCCTGTAAATCTCGATTTGCTCGTGTTTTTCTTGTTATTTCTTCTTTTTCTGAAAAAAAAAACGTTTCTCCTCTCTCCTTTTTCCCGATAATTCTCCATCGCATTACGTGCAGCATTACGACACTCCTGATCGTACCTCGGGTTTCTTGATGGTGGTGTTTGGAACCCAAATGTTACTTTTGCTGCAGTTTGTAGGGAATGGGCAATTCTTTGCCATTGTGATTCTATATTATTATCAGGACAAGGAGTGCTTTCGTCAAGCCGGTGGGAAAGTTGAGCTATCTGTTGCGTTTTCAGCTTTTCGACGTCTAACTTCCGTGTTGTGTTAGATTAAGGCGTGTGCGAACCATGACTGCTATATGGTAGTGGTCCGTATAAATATACGTTCCTCGGATCGATCGAACGTCTAAAACACTGGATGAATGCCTTCCGTCTATCACAACATGATCAATTTGATTTCTCGTTCTTTGATCTGGAGAAATCCAGGTGACCTTGTGTATATCGACGTGCTTGAATCTGGTGCTGCTAACTATCATGCCTTGAAAATATTTTTATAAAAAAATCCACGCCTCTCGGAATTGCCTTGAAAATATTTTTATATAAAAATCCACGCCTCTCGGAATTGCCTTGAAAATATTTTTATATAAAAATCCACGCCTCTCGGAATTGCCTTGAAAATATTTTTATATAAAAATCCACGCCTCTCGGAATTGCCTTGAAAATATTTTTATATAAAAATCCACGCCTCTCGGAATTGCCTTGAAAATATTTTTATATAAAAATCCACGCCTCTTTGATCGGTTGGAAAATAGTTTTATTTAAAAATACGATTTGTTTGCTGTGTATTACTTCCACACTGTATAAGAGATAGTGTATCACCATTAACTCTCTATTTCTAACTATTGCTTCCCAATATCATCACATGTTTTTGTTATGAATAGAAAGAAAACAACAAATCCGAAGAAGAGACATTAGAGAATATTTCGCACAACATACGTGAGGCATATGTTAGATCTTTTAATCAGTTTTTAACAAAAAATCCCTAGGAAAGGTTCCCTACCAACGCAGGTAGTTATGGTGAACTAACTGAACGAATTTTCACTAAAAAGGTCAGCCACATTTCTCTATGTCTCAGATTGTGTGATTATATTTTTAAGTGGCCTAGCGACATCGATTCTGGAGGCTGGTTTCAGCCGCACAGTGATAAGACATACACATTCAAATATACACAGACACTAAACATATTGATAAGAAATTCAAGATTTCAATTTACTACTGAAGATCGGCGCAATTATCTGTTTTGAAAAATCAGTCAGCTTTCGACTCTCACCGACAACGGTCTTGGGGACTTGGTGTCTAGTTTAAGATTTTAGATTATTTTTTTATTCTTCCTTCGGGATAAGTGAATTTTTAAGTACAGTTTAGTGATTGTGTGTGTTGGTGTGTGACAAATACAAGTGATCATGTATCGTCTATCGATTAAATGTACCCGCAATGCCCTCTCATCGGTGACTTTGACCAAATTCAGTGTTAGATGTTTGGCCACCACCACCTCCGTGGATGGTGTTTTATTCCCCACCAAATCGGATTTTCCCAGCCGTCATATTGGTCCCCGGAAAACTGATGTTGTTTCGATGTTAGATACATTGGGTTATAAGGTAAGAAGTTACTGAAAGAGATTCGGAGAAAAAAATAGGAACTGAAAACTGTGATCATTTCTTACAGTCCCTGGGTGAATTGACCGAGAAAGCTGTACCCAAGAGCATTCAATTACATCGTGATTTGAATTTGGATAAGCCACTAAGTAAGTATTTTTTGGAATTCAATATTATTAATTGAAAAGTCGATACGAATATGTTATACCTCTCATAAAAAGGAACTTCGTAAATATGTCATACCTCTTGCTCTAAGAAGTTTCGGGCTTTGAATATAAATGTGTCTATAGACAAGCCAATGAAAATCTACAGTTTCCTTGGATTTTTTATGGATACTCATTGGACGCTAGAAAATTTTTTTAGAAAATCCTAACCTGTTGATCTTCAAGAAATCCTGTCAATACTGCTTGAAGGCTATAGATTTGTATATACATCTGCAAAAATATAAAAAAGTAGAGGCTAGAATCACAAAATATTTTAAAAAAAATATAGACTTGTAGGTAGGACATTAAAAAATCCTGGCTTGTGGGTATATAATTAAATAAATGCTGGCTTATGTGTATATCATTAAAAAATAATTTAAAAAAATCCTGGCTTGTGGGTATATCATTAAAAAATATTTTAAAAATCCTGGCTTGTGGGTATATCATTAAAAAAATATTTAAAACCAGTAAGGAAAGTAGTAAAGTTGGACGGGGCCGACTATATGACTCCCTTCACCACTTTGGGTATATTCAACAGATGAATCCTAACAGACATCGCATTTTGAAAGGACCAGTAAAATGAAATTGGATCCATAAACATGTCATTCTGCAACCGATACTAAATTTTTCATTTGGTCAGATATAGAAGCTATTTTTAGGAAACTTAACACAAATGATTATAGGCCTAATTCATTACGCTGTGCCAAATTCCGTGCAAATTGAAAGATAATAAGGACCTGCACCATTTACATTAAATCGTACGAATATATATATGGGAGCTAAATCTAAATCTGAACCGATTTTCAGGAAACTTAACACACATCATTGTAGACCTAATTCATTACGCTGTGCCAAATTCCGTTCAAATTGAAAGATAATAAGGACCTGCACCATTTACATTAAATCGGACGAAAATATATATGGGAGCTATATCTAAATCTGAACCGACTTTTCCCAATTTCAATAGGGTTCGTCCTTGGGCCATATAAGAGACCTCTGCCAAATTTCATCCAAATCGGAATATAAATGCGACCTGTACTTTGTTCACAAAAATACATGGACGGACGGACATGCGTAAATCGACTCAGAACGTGATTATATGCATAGGAACCATGTGTCTATCTCGTTTCATTTTGTCTGTTACAAACATATGCACAAAGACAAAATACCCTGTACCACAGTGTGATGAAGGGTATAAAAATGTCCGAGTACATACGACAATATAATTGGTATCAATTTAAAGGTCAACAACTTCTCTTGCAGGGACGTACGCAGAATTGAATTGTTTTCACAGTAAATTTATGTTTGCAACAGCTAATTTGTACTACCGGGCCCCCCGAAATGAAATCCTGTATACGTTGCGGTTCTCTTGGATATACTATCAACTACTCGGGTCAATGTCCTTCAGGCGTAAATCTGTACGATATAGAATACAAATTTTGCCATTTTTCACACAAAAGTCAAGGTTCATTTGACCCGCTAAATATTGACCGATCTTTAGCAGAACAGGCATGCTTATTCTTTGGCCCGACCCCCTCCATGTAAATATTCGCGATGTTTGGGCCATAATTGTGGCCTCTGGAGCAACCAGAAAACCCGACAAAAATTAAGTATTTGGCCATTTCATCCCCTAAATATTAACCAATCTTTACCAAAACAATAGGGGTCTTCATTGGGCAGAACCCATCCTACATGCAAAATTTCGTGAAGATTGATCCAAAACTGTGGCCTGTATCGCGTTTACAAATTATAATGAACAGGCGGACGGACACACATGTCTAGATCTACTCAGCTAGTCGAGATATGACGATCGGTATACTTAAAAGTGGGTCTAGGACCAATATTTCGAGGCGTTACAAATTCTTGGGCCTGCACAAAGTTATAATACCCTGACAATATAGTTGTGCAGGGTATAAAAATCTATACTCCTTAAAAAAATAATCTTAAAAAATCCAAACCTAAGAATACTCCTTGAAAAAATATATGTAAAAAATTCAGGCCAAAGGATACATCTTGAAAAAATATATAGGGTACCTTATATGGGGCCTATACATAAAATAGATCAATAATCATAATTTTTGGTGGGAATATTCGCTACCCAATGAGAATCGAAATTACTTGACAATGTTAAGGCCACCCGCCGAATTTGGTGCCGATATTGCTGTGTGTACATCTCAACGTTTGGGTGTACCATTGGATTATGGTGGTCCTCATGCTGGCTTCTTTGCCTGCAAGCAATATTTGGTCCGGCTTATGCCTGGCCGTATGATTGGTGTTACCCGTGATATGGATGATAATGATGCCTACCTTTATAGGGTACCTTCATATGGAGCCTATACAAAAAAATAAATAAATATTCTTAATTTTTGGTGGGAATATTGAATATTGATCTATTCCCTTACTGCAAGAATGTACTGGATTTTACTATTTTCTTCGATATGATAAAGGAAAATTCGTTATCGTTGTAAAAAGTAGTAGATTCTTGCAGTACGGGAACAGGCCATTTGTTGTTGGAAGATTTTTTAACCAATGAGAAACCAAAATATCTAATTATAGTCAATTTTTGGAAAAAAGTGCTTCCCTGTGGTAGTCTTCCCTGAAAGGTGTTCCAATATCAATAATTTTTGGTAGGGAAGATTGGTCCAAAACTGTGGCCTGTATCGTTTTTACAAATTATAATAAACAGACTGACGGACACACATGTCTAGATTATCTACCCAATGATTACAGCCAAAATAATTGAAACACGTGGTAAAGTTCTTAAATGGATGTCGTGATTTATCCGCCACATGACAATATGAAATTTTGCATCAGCCCATAAATTTAGTCTGATGAACCGAACTGAAAATATTCCATAACAACACGATTTCACTTCTCATGAATAACATGCTTGTTATTGTCAATGCGATGAGTCTTGAAAGTCATAAAAATTTTGATAATAAAAATAATGCATAATTATTTATTTTCAAGACCCCCTAGTGAGCTGAGTCTGTCGTCAGTGCCAACCATGGCCTGATAACAACAACCAACTGATAATCCGAGTAAAGTTCAAAAAATATTGAACTCCTAGACAAAATATTTTTCATCTCAATACACAGGCACGAGATTACGTTAGCGACTCGTGTTTTTAATTTATTATTTTGAAATTATTTATTTCAATTTATTTATTTTGATTCCGTAAGAAGATTTTCTAATCCCTTCTTATTTCCCCCCTCTTTTTCAGATGAACACGAATTGATTGTTCGCATTCGCAACATTGCCAAAAAGAATCAAATATGGCGTTCGTATATCGGCATGGGTTATCACAATTGTCATGTGCCCCACACAATTCTTCGCAATATCTTTGAAAATCCCGGCTGGACCACTCAATATACACCATATCAGCCGGAAATAGCACAGGGTCGTCTGGAATCCCTATTAAATTATCAGACTTTGGTTTCTGAGATGACCGGTCTAGATGTGGCAAATGCTTCGTTGCTGGATGAGGGCACGGCTGCCGCTGAGGCAATGTGTCTGTGTACCCGGTAAGCGTGTGTGTGTGAGGATGAGATAAGAAATTTTAGGCGCGGGGGGTCAGACATGTCAGTAATGTTTTGGCGGGGGAAGATTGTGATTAGGGGGATTGGAATTTTTCCGCAAATCTATTTTTATGTTGATGATTTCTTTATATAAACAACAACAAGTCGGTCTTCGATTTATTTTTTGAAGAAGTAGATTAGATTTTAAGGAATTATCTCAGGCGTAGATTTTTTAAGGAGCTACCTCAGGCGTAGAATTTTTAAGGAGTGACCTCAGGCGTAGATTTTTTAAAAGTATTTTTATTTTTAATATTTTTTTAAGGGACTACCACAGGACTGAATTTTTTAAAAATATTTTTAGGGACTACCACAAGGCATGATTTGTTTTTTAAATAATTCCATACCTCTCCTCCTCTCCTCTCTTGTTTTATTATGATTCTCCTAATTTTCTTTTTCCTCTCTTTTTTGTCCAGTCACAACAAACGCAAGAAGATCTTCTTGTCGGATAAAACCCATCCCCAAACCTTGTCGGTTGTTAAGACCAGAGCCGAAGCTTTGGAGTTGGAAGTTGAAATCGGCTCGATTGAAAATGCTGACTTGGCTAGTCGTGAAATTTCGGGTATCCTCCTGCAATATCCCGACACCTTTGGTGATGTTATTGATTTTGAAAGCGTGGCCGAGACGGCCAGGAAGAATGGAGTAAGTTTTTTTCAGGAAATATTTTAACCATTCCCCAACTAATTTATTTTTCTATTTCGCCTCCCATAGACTTTGGTAGTGGTGGCCACTGATCTTTTGGCCTTGACAATGTTGAGACCACCCGCAGAATTTGGTGCCGATATTGCTGTGGGTACATCTCAACGTTTGGGTGTACCCTTGGGTTATGGTGGTCCTCATGCTGGCTTCTTTGCCTGTAAGCAAAATTTGGTTCGCCTTATGCCTGGCCGTATGATTGGTGTTACCCGTGATATGGATGGTAATGATGCCTATCGTTTGGCTTTGCAGACACGTGAACAGCACATTCGTCGTGACAAGGCCACCAGTAACATCTGTACAGCTCAGGCTTTGTTGGCCAATATGTCGGCAATGTATGCCATTTATCATGGCCCAGAGGGTCTTAAGGCCATAGCCAATCGTATTCACCACTTCACATTGGCTTTGCAGGCTGGTCTCAAGGAGGTTGGTCATGGTGTTAACAATAAACATTTCTTTGATACCCTCCATGTTACCCTGAAGTCCGATATGACCGTTGAGGAACTAAAGGCTCGAGCTGAACAGAAACAAATTAATTTCCGTTACTTCCCCGATGGTACGGTGGGTGTGGCTTTGGATGAAACTGTTGGTCCCAAGGATTTGGATGATTTGTTGTGGGTATTTAAGGGTAAAACTTTGGAACAGGTGTTGGCATCCAATGACATTTTGGGTACCTCAATTGAACACACACCATTTTATCGCACCTCCTCTTACTTGACCCATCCCATTTTCAATGCCTATCACAGTGAATCGCGTATGGTACGCTACATGAAGAAATTGGAAAATAAAGATATCTCCTTGGTCCACTCTATGATTCCATTGGGTTCTTGTACCATGAAGCTGAATGCCACCACTGAAATGATGCCCTGCTCATTCCGCCACTTTACCGATATTCACCCTTTTGCCCCCGTGGAACAGGCTCAAGGTTACCATCAAATGTTTAAGGAGCTGGAAAATGATCTGTGTGAAATTACCGGTTATGATAGAATCTCCTTCCAACCGAACTCGGGTGCTCAAGGAGAATATGCCGGTTTGAGAGCCATTCGCTCATATCACGAACAACGTAATGAGGGCCATCGTAATATCTGCCTCATTCCCATTTCGGCTCATGGTACCAATCCTGCCTCGGCACAAATGGCTGGCATGAAAGTTGAACCCATTCGTATTTTGTCGGATGGCAGCATCGATATGGCCCATTTGAAAGACAAGGCTGCTGAGCATGCCAATAATTTGTCATGCTTGATGATCACCTATCCCTCGACCATGGGTGTTTTTGAGCAGACCGTTGCCGATATCTGCACCCTCATCCATAAATATGGTGGCCAAGTGTATTTGGATGGTGCCAATATGAATGCCCAGGTGGGTCTGTGCCGTCCCGGTGACTACGGCAGTGATGTGTCACATTTAAATCTTCATAAGACATTCTGTATTCCTCATGGTGGTGGCGGTCCTGGTATGGGTCCCATTGGTGTCAAGGCCCATTTGGCTCCCTTCCTACCCGGCCATCCAGTCATTAGCCCATCCGGTAATGAAGAAACCAGTTTTGGTGTTGTTTCCGCCGCTCCCTTCGGCAGCTCAGCCATTTTACCCATTTCCTGGTCATACATCAAACTTATGGGTAGCCGTGGTTTGAAACGTGCCACCCAAGTTGCCATTCTCAATGCCAATTATATGTCCAAACGTTTGGAACAGCACTACAAGACCCTCTACAAAGATCCACAAAGTGGTCTAGTGGCTCATGAATTTATTTTAGATATTAGAGATTTGAAGAAAACGGCCAACATTGAGGCAGTCGACATTGCCAAACGTCTTATGGATTATGGTTTCCATGCACCGACAATGTCATGGCCCGTGGCGGGTACATTGATGATTGAACCCACCGAATCGGAAGATAAGGAGGAGTTGGATCGTTTCTGCAATGCCCTCATATCGATTCGTGAAGAAATTGCACAAATTGAAAATGGTACAATGGATAAACATGTAAACCCACTGAAAATGGCACCACATACACAATCGCAGGTTATTTCGGATAATTGGAATAGACCATATAGTCGGGAAATGGCCGCTTTTCCAGCAGTAAGTGGACAAATTTTTAATATATATATATATTTTTTTTGTTAATTGAAATTAATTTAAAATTGTTTCTCTCTTTTTTATAGATCTTCATCAAACCCGAATCCAAGATCTGGCCCACAGTTGGTCGCATTGATGATGCCTATGGCGATAAACATCTTGTCTGTACCTGCCCACCCATCCTACCCGATTTGTAAATTAATTGTTGCATGTGCCTTTTTTGATTCTTTTTTTATTGATTATGTAGTTTCCTATATTTAAATAAATAAATTTATTTTAAGATTATAAATAATTAAATTAGTTGTTTTATTCAAGGGTCTGAGGTAGAGATTTGAATATATAAAATAAGATTAAATGCATAGATTTATTATAAATATATTTTTACAAGAATCCTCAGACGTGGATTTCTAAAATTTTTTGTTTCGGAAGTAACCAAAGGCATGGAACGATAATATTCTGTGTATCTATATTCCGAGACTGGGAAATTTTTTCGGATATTTGCACCCTCTAGTGTGGTGCCAGCGTGCTTTGTGAACGACTGAAGCCAATGGTTAATGACATTATTGGACCATAACAATGCGGCTTCTGACCTGGCAAATCTACCATTGACCAGATTTTCACTCTGCGCAAATCCTGAAAAAAAACACGAAAAACACATCGACAGCCTAATCCTTTCAGAGGTGTTTAAAGCCATGTCTGCGTTTGGCATTCTTGCAAAATAAATTCGGATATGCAGGATAACTATAACCGGCACAAGTTCAGCAGTTGAAGTCGGAAAGGACCTCTCGGAGCCTTTTAATACCGAATGAGGATTCAAACAAGGTGATAGTTTGTAGTGTGACCTTTTTAACATCCTGCTGGAAAAGGTCATACGAGAGGCAAAAGTTTACAGTAATGGCACTCTGTACAACAAACAACACATGTTACTCGCCTACGCCGATGACATCGACATAATGGGTCGAACATTGAGAGCGGTAACAGCGACCTTTGAACAAATTGAGGAGTCTGCAAAAGTGGGTCTGCAGTAAACGGCGAGAAGACCAAGCTGATGGTATCAACGCGGCAGACGTCCAGTAGACTCGGACCCCCTGTGGAACTGGAGAACTACAGCTTCGAGGTAGTCAAAGATTTTACCGCCACAAATAAAATTAATGACATCAGTTTTGATATTCGGAGAAGGATAGTGTTGGACAACAGATGCCCGTATGGTCTGAGTATGCAAAGTAAGGCCACCTCCCGCCAGACCAAACTCACACTGTACAAGACGCTGATACTACCCGTGCTATTATATGGACCTAATTAATGGATACTTACGCAAGCAGATGAGGCAGTTCTTGGAGTGTTTGAAAGAAAAATTCTCTGAAAGATTTATGGGCCGATCTGCGTTGGCTGTGAATATCGCGGTCGAATGAACCATGAGCTGTACCAGCGGACCTCGGCATTGTTAGACGTATTGAGCTGCAGCGACTACATTGGCTAGGTCATGTTGCGAAAATGGATGAAGATGCCCCAGCCCAAAAGACATATAAAAGGGAAGGGATGGAAAGATCAAGTGGAAGACAACATTGCCGAATATAATCTTTCAAACTGGAAAAACTGCGTAAAAAACCGACGCGCCTGAAAATCTTTTTTAAGTTCGGCTTATGGATATGTCACAAGCCAGCTAAGTAAGTAAGTATGGTAATATTAATACTAAAATAGATAAGCAGCTAAGCGGGTATCTTTTCAAGATCATATTTTTCCGGACTGATTAATTTGACCCATTATAACCCATTCTATTAGAAAAATAGAAAAAATAAAGTTTTAGGTCAATTTTATCCCCTAAATATTATCTGATCGTCCTTGACCATAGCCGGTACTTCATATAAAATTCAATTCGATTTATGATCAATACCGTCAATCCCAATGTGTAAGAATAACTCCCACATCCGATTACATTCATCAATATAATTGGTGGTATAAATTTGAAAGCCAACCACACCTCTTGTACTATCTATCAACTATCTCCGTTCTATATACTCCTGGGGTAACGTCATAGAACGCAAAATATGTCGTATTTCACACAGAAGTCTTGGTCCATTTTACCCACTAAATATTGATCGATCATCATCAATATATGTGTACAATTTCGTGTCGTTCAGATTACAATTGTGGGCTCTACATCGACCAGAAAACAGACAAAAAAAGTTTTTCGTGCATGTTAAATAATAGGGGATTTCAGAGCTCAGAACTGAACCTACATTCAAAATTTCGTGACGATTGGTCCATAACTGTGGCGTGTACAGGGTTAACAAATTATAATGACAGACGGACGGACACATAAGTCTAGATTGACTCAGTTAATCGAGATACTATGTTCGGTATATTAGGAGATCAATATTTCGCGGCTTAACAAACTCTTGAGCCACACAAAGCTATAATACCCATACAATATAGATGTGTAGGGTATAAAAATATTATAATAAATTTTGGAATTAATTAATTGTCGTAACCACGACAATACTTTTAATTTGCCATCGCCCAAATCCTTTCAGTCATGAATTATCCACATTGCATCCCATTTTCAAAATCATAATGATTAATAAGTTACTGCAATTATAGATTCATCAAGTTAAATTTGACACCCTTAGATTCTCCAAGGCTCTTTATCTTCTTAACAGGTCCTTTTAAACTTAACTGATCCTCAAAAAATTATATTTTATTAAAATATTTTCTTTACAAGCAACAATGCCGCGTAATTAGGTCACTACGGTCATAGTCATAGTCATACTGTGTAAAAACGGCCGAAACACTTTGCATGCTCTCAGAGACACAAAACCTATACTCTCAATTGAGAGGGAATATAAAGGTAATTAACGAAAAATAAATAAAATGTGAAATAATTCCCACATTACTTAACTATATTTATTAAATTATTTACATTTTAATACATAAATAATAAATAACACACACTTATCTGCGTTTTTACAAAACCTCAAAGTAGGCAACATTTTGCCGGCAAAACAAACCAGGGATCTAAAAGCGACTACCCTAGCCCTGGAAAATAACAATGCTGTTTGATTTGTGAACAACGAGTAGAGTTGGGCAATCTAGTTCACGTAGCGGATCGATCATTCTCGTTTCTTTTTTAAAAAGGAACTAGTTCCTTAATGTAGTTCCTTTGAACTATGTAATTACTTCATAATTAAGAGTCGAACCACGAATGAGAGAGGGAACAACGCTCGTCTGTACATGGCATTAGACTTTTCAATACAAAAAGTCGATTAATCGAAAGTCGATAATCATATCCCTAATCATAATTTGCCTAAACCTCATTCGTAAACAACACGGTTTCCATTTCCATTTAGTCTCTATCCCACATCATTCGTAAACTTTCGGTTATACCATTTTGAGTTCATCTTTATCGGCCATTTTGTCTTCTCCTCCCATTCGTTAGCAGGTGGAACGTTTTTCAATTTTTTCAGTCGTCGTTTTTATTTTAGCTCCGTTCCAAAACCTAAAAGAATCTACTAATTTTACAAGTTTTGCAACTTTTTACTCGAAAACCGTTCCTGAACCCATAAAACTGGTAAAGCATTGAATCAAATTTAAGAGAGCACAAAACAAAATGGCTTTCTCTTTGTAAACTTTTTGTTATGTTGATTTTGAAGTATTGCCATCTAATTTTGGCATATTTACTAGATTTGCGTTCCCGAACTTTTCAAATTATTTTGTACTCTGAGACTTGAAATGTTTCCCTTTTACTAGCATTACTATTACACAAGTGAAAAAGCGTTAAGTTCGGCCGGGCCGAACTTTGGATACCCTCCACCACAGGTATACTGACAGGTATTTGAAATGAAAAAGTGGACCGATATTTATAATTTTAAATAGAGATATTTGGTACCCAATATGAACCCACTGTTCAGCGAATTCGGTTGAAAATCGCGCTTAAGAACCTCAAAATACCGAAAATTTGGGGTGCCCTTATATGGGGGCTACCAGAAAAAGTGGGCCGATATTTATAATTTTTAGTAGAGATATTTGGTACGCAATATGAACCCAATGTACAAAATTGCAGCGAATTCGGTTGAAAAGCGCGCTCAAGAACCCCAAAATACCGAAATTGGGGGGTACCCTTTTATGGGGG
The DNA here is from genome assembly GCF_032173495.1 of Musca vetustissima. Lineage (NCBI taxonomy): Eukaryota > Metazoa > Arthropoda > Insecta > Diptera > Muscidae > Musca > Musca vetustissima. The sequence continues at coordinate 17,930 of NW_026881390.1, read as the reverse complement.
ATATCCGAAAAAATTGACCTATATTTAAATTTTTTTGTGGAGAGATTTGGTACCTGCTAAGAACTCAAAATACTAAATTACAGCCAATTCGGTGAAAAATACGATAAAAACCCAAAAAATACTGAAAATTAGGAGGTACCGTTATATGGGGGCTACAAGAAAAAGTGGACCTATATTTATAATTTTTTGTGGATACATTTACTACAAATTCGCTTGAAAAACGCGCTCAAGAACCCCAAAATACCGAAAATTGGGGGGTACCCTTATATGGGAGCTATGCCTAAACGTGGACCGATATATCCCATCTTCGAACTTGACCTGCCTGCAGACAAAAGACAACCCTATGCAAAATTTCAGCACCCTATCTCAATTCCTTCAGAAGATTGCGTGATTACAACAGACGGACGGACATGGCTAGATCGTCTTAGAATTTTACCCTGATCAAGAATATATATACTTTATAGGGTCGGAAATGAATATTTCGATGAGTTACAAACGAAATGACAAAATTAATATACCCTCCATACTATGGTGGAGGGTATAAAAAGTACTGGAACAGACAATTTGTTGGCGAAGGTTTGCGTACGACGTCGCTTGAGTCTTGGCAGAACGACGATTAACAAGCGAATTTTATGAAGGCTGGAGTCTTGGAGGCTTCCCACTGTTCTTTTGAATCTCTCTCTCTCTCTTTTATTATTTTTTTTTTTCGTTTTTCCATATATAGTTCCTTTGCTCCATATAGTTTCTTTGCTCTTTATAGTTCCTATGCTCCAAATAGTTCCTTTGTTCCATATAGTTCCTTTGCTCTTTATAGTTCCTTTGCTCCATACAGTTCCTTTGCTTCAAATAGTTCAAAAAAGGAACTGGATCAGAGAAAGGAACTAGTTCCGTTCGTTCCTTTCTCGGAATAGTTCCAATGAACTAGAAACGTGCGATTCCGTCTCAGTTGCCTTAGAAATAAACAACAAACAAACGTTTTCCGGGACAACGACGGAAATTCTAGAAGAAAAAAGTTATTAAAAATAACACACTTGAATCGAAACCCTTTGCGCCAGTGCCATCATTGTTGAATCATGAAAATCGAAGAAGTTAAAAGCACCGTCCGTACACAACGCATTTCGGCCCATAGCCATATCAAAGGTTTGGGCCTAAATGCCGAGGGTGTCCCACTGCCCATGTCTGCCGGTTTGGTGGGGCAAAAGGCTGCACGTGAAGCTGCCGGTATTGTGGTGGATTTAATTAAAACCAAGAAAATGGCTGGACGTGCCTTACTACTGGCAGGACCACCTGGTACCGGTAAAACTGCAATTGCATTGGCTATTGCTCAGGAGTTGGGTAACAAGGTGCCCTTCTGTCCAATGGTTGGCTCGGAGGTATTCAGCAGTGAAATCAAGAAAACCGAAGTTTTGATGGAAAATTTTAGACGTTCGATTGGTTTGAGAATCCGCGAAACCAAAGAGGTATATGAGGGTGAAGTTACCGAGTTGACACCAGTGGAAACAGAGAATCCCATGGGAGGTTATGGCAAAACTATCAGCAATGTTGTTATCGGCTTGAAAACCGCCAAGGGTACAAAACAATTGAAATTGGATCCCAGTATCTTTGAGGCATTGCAAAAGGAAAAGGTTGAGGTTGGTGATGTCATTTACATCGAGGCCAACAGTGGTGCGGTAAAACGTCAGGGACGTAGTGATACCTTTGCCACAGAATTTGATTTGGAAACGGAAGAATATGTCCCCTTGCCCAAGGGTGATGTCCATAAGAAAAAAGAAGTCATACAAGATGTTACCCTACATGATTTAGATGTGGCAAATGCTCGCCCACAGGGTGGCCAAGATGTTTTGTCGATGATGGGTCAATTGATGAAACCCAAAAAGACTGAAATCACAGATAAATTACGTATGGAAATCAATAAGGTGGTCAATAAATATATTGATCAGGGTATTGCTGAATTGGTACCAGGTGTACTGTTCATTGATGAGATTCATATGTTGGATTTGGAAACATTTACTTATTTGCATAAGTCATTGGAGTCGCCAATTGCACCAATTGTCATCTTTGCCACTAATCGCGGTCGTTGTGTTATACGGTAAGTAAACATTTAAATTTTTTAGGAATTATATTGCTTATCTTGTTTCTTTATTTTCTTTTTTATAGCGGCACCAATGACATTGTCTCACCACATGGCATACCCTTGGATTTGCTCGATCGTTTGCTAATCATACGCACCTTACCATACAGTTCCAGTGAAATGGAACAAATCATTAAATTACGTGCCCAAACCGAGGGTCTACAACTGGAAGAGCCAGCCTTTACTCGTCTCAGTGAAATTGGTAGCAAATCAACATTACGTTATGCTGTGCAGCTGTTAACCCCAGCCCATCAAATGGCCAAAGTTAATGGTCGTACACAAATCACCAAGGAAGATATTGATGATGTTCACGCTTTGTTCTTGGATGCTAAACGTTCATCGAAACATCTCTCAGAGAAAAATAATAAATTTATGATGTAAAACTAGAATTGACATAAAACCTCAATGACATAATTTTACTATGTTCTTTATTAATATATAATAAAAATAATTAGATTTAGAAATAAGAATGTGAAGATTTTTGTTATGTGGGAATCATGGGTGGGAGGTGAAAGAAAAATCAAGAAGGTTACATAGGAAATTTATGTAAATGTCTAGGCTATAGAAGGAAAAGAAGTTGTTATTTCAAAGCATTCACTGCACCGGACTATTACATATGTATTGGGCAACAAGGAAACTTGACACGTTCTATTGTTTTCAGAATGCATACAACTTAAGAAGTATACCAAGTTAAAGTGGCCGAATTAACACCAGTCATTACCGCCCTATGGGCGGTTATGACAAAAATATAAGTAATGAAATCGGCTTGGGAAGGGAAAAAATAATTGAAATATTTTAGATTATAAAAGGAAAGTTTTTTTTCAAAATCATTTTTGTACCCTTCGCAAGGATATTACAGTTTTGTGTGGCCCTAAGAGTTTGTAACGCTCCTAAATATTTTTGTATACCAAACATCATATATCGACTAGCTGAGTCGATCTAGACATGTGTGTCCATCTATCCGGCATAATTTGAAAATGCTACAGGTTATAGTTATGGACCAAACGTTGTCTTTAGCTCCGGTTCTGATCAAAGGAGATCAAATGAACCAAAAACTTTATTCGTATCTGTTTTTCTGGTCGCTCTAGATGCCAAAATTATCTCCCGAACGAACACCACGCAATTTTACATGGGTAAGGGAATGAAGACAAAGAATAAGTCGGATTGCTTAGATGAAGTTCGGTCAATGTTGCGGGCCCTCATAACTGCCTAAGTCCGTCCCTTCACGCAAAAAAAAATTGCGTGAAAGGGACGGACTTAGGACAACCCAGGACAATGAAATTGGGATAGCAGGGTTGGGAGTACACCCTAGGGAAAAGATCGACTATGTTAGTCGGAGTCAGAATGTCTCTATACGTTCCAAAGACAGAGGCACACGTAACATCAAATTCTAGCGGTTAAAATTGACCCAGACTTTTATTTGAAAATGACAACATTTGTATTCCATGGCGTATATTTATACTCCGGAAGGACCTAAACCGGAGAAGTTGTTGTATATCCTCGAATGATCGAGGTATACGTAAATATGTACAGTGTATATGTATCTGATAATATTCTGAAAAGAAGCGCTAATGGATGGAAAATTTTGCATTAGGCCTCGGTTATGATCAAGGTCGATAAGGATCTGATGATATTCTAAAATGAAATGGACCGAAAAATGTATTTTTGTCTCTGTTTCTAATCGCTCTAGAGACCACTATTATAAGCCAAACATCGCGACAGTTACACTGGGAGGGTGGCCGGACCAACTTTTCGATAGTCAATATATAGCTGGTCAAATTGTGCCAAGACTGTTATGGGTAATATAATAATTCGGAAAAAATGTCAGGGTAAGGGAAAGGAGCCGTTGACCCCTTATCAGTCAAGCGGGTGCCAATATCACGAAATATTTCCCATATTACCCAATGGTACTTGTGTGGGGTATCATATAGTCGGCCTCGTCTTTCTATACTGCTATGCTGTGTTATTTTATTCAAATATCATTTTGATCAAATTTTCCTAACCGGCGATTTCAAGATAGAAAATTATAATATCGCGATCTTCTGCTGTCAAGCACTATTCATCAATATGAGCCACAGTCTATTGATATACCGATCCACAAGTCTGTTAGAACACACCTAACTGCTACAAGTGCCGAGTGTTTATGGTGTAAGGTAAATTCGGGCGGAAAATGCGTCTAAAATATTGAAATATTGCAATATCTGGTTGGGCGTTATCGTCGGAAACCCTGAGGCACGTCAGAAGAGATCTTCATGACCTAGAAAAAGAGGTCGTAAATTACAACCGTGAATATTGTCACCCCCGTCAAGTCCTAATGGACATGGAGACATGTATTTCAGGATCAATTAAATTGTGGACTCTGGAAGACACGCGCATACATTGTTACTACTCCAAAAGATTTTTGAAATTGAAAATGGGATATATCGGTCCTTATCTCGGTATAGACCCGGTCTCAAAGTATTCGGTATTTTGACACATTTTTAAACTGAATCGGCTGTAATTTTGCATTTTGTGTCCTAATTGGATTTCGAAATCTTATTCCAAAAATTAGATTCCTATTGGGTGTTAAATTCTCCTACCAAAAATGGTCAATCATAAGGGAGAGGGTTCTAGGAAACCGGATTGGCCCAATACTTCTACGCCAAAAGATGTTTGAAATTGAAAATGGGATATATCGGTCTTCATTTCGGTATAGACCCGGTCTCAAAGTATTCGGTATTTTTACACGTTTTTAAACCGAATCGGCTGTAATTTGCATTTTGTGTCCTAATTAGATTCCGAATTCTTCTTCAAAAAATTAGATTCCTATTGGGTGTCAAATTCTCCTACCAAAAATGGTCAATCCCAAGGCAGAAGGTTCTAGGAAGCCGGATTGGCCCGATACTTCTAGGCCACCGGCTTCCACCCTATTCATATATGAATTTATTCAATTACGTTCAGGTTGGTGTAGTCGTCTCAGTTCGTATTGGCCACTGATTGATGATCACGTGCAGAATAGCTGAATTTCCTAACTCGGAGACAAGTCCAGAGCCAGACTGAATCGAACAGGAAGAATAATATATGGTATGTTCCCGTACCACAAGAATCTACTACTTTTAACTACGATAAAAAAAACTAGTAGATTCTTGCAGTACGAGAACAGAACAGATTTTGTAAGAAATTCACAATCGCATCGCACGCTTATAAAAATCAAGATCGATTTTAAATACCCGCCTTATGGTGAGGATATATAAAGCTGTCCCCGGCTGAACTTAACTACTTGTTTGCGGATGATTTCCTTTACTCCCGAATAAGCCGGCCCAAAATGAGACGGTGCCATTATAAGTCCCAATTTAGATTAGGCGAGTTTACTTGCAGCAAGTCCTTGAAACCTTTTAAACCTTTCAAGGGGCTGGAGAAGACACTGAGGTTATTGGAGAAGCAGAACGACGGCCTTCAGACGAGGAGGTGGAGAATCCTCGCCTCGTTTGAAAGGAACGGCGGTGTAGTCGCGAAGTTCGCTACTGACTCTGCGGGAGAGGAGTACTTGAGGAAGAACAGGGTGAGCTTGTTTATGGAATGGGGAAACTTTGTTTCCGCCTCACCACTCCAAAACAATAGGCAGGCAGCAGCAAGCGCTTAACGTGATTCAGATTAATCTGCATCACTGTAGAGCAGCAGCTGCTGAACTGCTACTCACCCTTTCTTCCTCAAACATCGACGTGGCGCTCATCCAGGAACCTTACCTGTACAAAGGTAGGTGACTGGACTGGGCGACACCAAATACACGCTTTTGTCTACCTCCAATGGAGAGAAGGTGAGAACGTGTATTCTTGCTAAAAAGGAGTTAAATTTAATGCTTCTTTCTAATTTCAGCAATGAAGATATGACGACAGCAAGACTAGACAGAGGTACCACGAAGCCACTGATAGTCTCTGCCGTCTATCTTCCCTATGAAGGTCCTGACCCACCCGGCACTGTTGTATGCCGCCTATTGGAGGAGATGAGCAGAGTTGGTGATATCATCTTGGGATGTGACGCCAACGCACATCACTTCTATTGGGGAAGCAGCAACACAAACACAAGAGGTGAGTCCATCTTCGAGTTTATACTTAGCTATAATCTTAGAATTTGTAATAGAGGCAATACACCAACTTTTGTTAAAAGGGTGAGAGGTGAAGTCATCGATATAACCCTCACAAATATGGACGACTCTGGGGTCGTAAACTGGGAGGTGTCTGAGAAATGTTCCTTCTCGGATCATAGACTCATATCCCTCCAGATTCCTACCTCTAGAGCTAAACAGAAACCTTATAGGAATCCTCGGAAGACGAACTGGGACAAATTCAAAGCTAAAACAGCAGCCTCTTTTCGGGATCGTAATGATCTCAAAACGGTTGAGGATGTTGAATTAGCTGTGAAAAATGTCACGGCCACTCTTCTGAAGAGCTATGAGGCATCTTGTCCTCTAACATACCCTGGGAAGAAATCTCAGCCGGTATGGTGGTCACAGGACCTTGCAACCTTGCGGAAGGTTGCAAGGAAAGCTTATAATAGAGCTAGTAAGACAAAGCTCAGTACAGATTGGGATGTCTATAAAAGACAATTCAATAGGTACAAGGGCGAAATCAAGAAAGCTAAACGTGAGTCTTGGGTCTGCTATAGCGAGTCGATCGAAGGAGTCAACGAAGCGGCCAGATTCCGCAGAGTACTCTCTAAGGATCCAAAATCCATAGGAAGTATTAAGCGAAGTGATGGAACGTGGACAAACTCTGGTAGTGAGACTCTTGATCTTCTATCATCAACCCACTTTCCTGGTTGTAAGGACTATAGGGAAGATGCGCAGTGTGTGCATCAGCCTACAGTTCGGACGAGGGAAGAGGAGAAGATGATAGAAGACACTATAAGATACCCAAAAATGATATGGGCGATAAATAGTTTTCAACCCTACAAATCTCCTGGTCCAGATGGTATAACACCGGCCATGCTGCAACACGCAGATGAACGGATAATATCACATCTGCAGGATATTTTTAGGGCTTGTTTACTTTTGTCGTACATACCCAGTCTATGGAAAGAGGTTACCGTGACCTTCATCCCGAAAGCCGGGAAGCCGAGTCATACGGTACCTAAAGACTATAGACCGATTAGTCTTTCTTCCTTTCTACTAAAAACTTTAGAAAGGTTACTAGACTCAGAAATTAGAGATACCATTGACCGTAATAAACTTAGTAAATCCCAGCATGCCTATATCAAGGGCAGATCAGTGGATACAGCTCTGCATGAGGTGGTTGGATACATCGAGAAGAATATGGAGTCCTCTGGCTACACGTTGGCAGCATTCCTCGACATCGAAGGAGCTTTCAACAATGTGAAGCTAGAGGCAATCCATTCTGCTCTCGTAGACATAGGTATCCCCTCACTCCTTACGGAATGGATTGATAGAATGCTGGAAAGCAGAATTATCAACTCATCCCTAGGAGAGAGTTCCGTGAGGAAATCTGTCAACAGAGGCACACCTCAGGGAGGAGTTCTTTCCCCCTTTTGTGGCTTCTGGTGATAAATGAGATACTTATGAAATTCAATCATCTCAGGATAAAGGTTGTAGCCTATGCCGATGATGTAGTCTTGTTGGTTGGGGGGGTTTATTACGACAATATCAGACATCCTGGAGGGTGCTCTTTCAACCCTGTCAAATTGGGCTTGCACCAAAGGTCTTGGTGTAAACCCCACAAAAACCGAACTGGTACTCTTCACTAGGAAATACAAAATTCCTAGTTTCCGTCTGCCATCACTTGGTGGAGTGACTTTAACCCTTTCTGATGAAGCTAAATATCTTGGCACTGTCCTAGACCGCAAGTTACTGTGGAATAGGAATGTCGAGGAACGCTCTAAGAAGGGATTGATGGCACTCTATTCATGCAAGAACTCCATAGGCAAGAGTTGGGGATTGAGACCCGGAATTATACACTGGTTGTATACGACGATTGTCTTACCCATACTTACTTATGGATGTCTTGTCTGGTGGCAGGGGGTGAATAAAAAGAAGCTGCTGACAAAACTGAGCTTAGTACAGCGATCGGCTTCATTCTGATCACCGGAGCATTAAGAAGCACACCACAAGCAGCCTTGAATGCAATCTTGAATCTCCAACCATTGGACATTCTGATCAAATTCCAGGCTGCTAGGTGTGCCCTGAGACTCCGGGAAACAGATGCCTTGAAATCGCTGAACTATGGTCATGCCAGCATTCTAAACATAACGCCAAGTTATGACCTCTTTAGGGGGGATAGTCATATCAGTGACTATATTCCCCCCATAGGGATTTTAATGACATTAAAGTCGAATTTCCTAGCAGGGAATCCTGGACTAGTGGCTCCCTACCTCTGCCAGGTCTGTCAATCTTCACAGACGGGTCCAAGATGGAGGAAGGCACTGGCGCAGGCGTCTACTGCAGGGAATTAGGTATACGAAACTCATATAAACTCAACAATGATTGTAGCGTTTTGCAAGCAGAGATTCTTGCAATCACGAAAGCGGCCGAGATAGTAAAAGCACTTAATACCGACATTACAGGACCGGTGACTATTTACGTAGATAGTCAGGCGGCCCTGAAAGCGGTGAAGTCGCATACTATAAACTCGAAAGCAGTTCATGATTGTAAAACCACTCTGAATGATATACGTCAAATAGTTGGGTTATGCTGGGTTCCAGGACATAACGATATTGAAGGGAATGAGATAGCCGACGAGCTTGCTCGAGGGGGGTCACAGTCGTCCAGTCTTCTGATTGAGAGATCTGTGAAACCCCCTATTAGCTATTTCATTGGCAGAATTCGCGCGTTCCATTGCGAGGTAGTCGGCAACAGATGTCTAAGGGAACCTGCATGCAGAATCTCTAAATCTATCTGGCCAGAATTCTCTCGTAAAAGAACGTCTTCGCTGCTGGATCACAACAAGAGGGAGATCAAGATCGTTGTGGGGATCATTACTGGTCACTGCAAAGTTAGATCTCTCACTTCTAAGTGGGACTCCAGTGGAGAGGATTACTGTCGTCTATGTGAGGATGAAGAAGAAGTGGAAACAATTGAGCACATCCTTTGCAAATGTCCATCGCTGATCAGCAGAAGACATAAACAGTTTGGATGTTATGAAATTGATAATCTAGTCTTCTTCTCCAAAATAGACCCTAACCTAATTCTAGGCTTTGTCAAAAAATTGACTTGGCTAAAATAATGTCTCTTCCGCTCCCATCCATTCTGACTATCTCTCTCTCTCTACTCTTCCACTATCTTTTCTTCTTTCTCTTTATAGGTACACCTATACATAAAGGATGATCACAATGGACATAGTTTCCGAGTGGACGGTTGTTACAACAGCCGTACATCCCTAACCTAACCTAAGTCCTTGTTTGTAGGAGAGAGGGGTAAGGGGAACAGAAATGGAAAAAAATTGCTCGTACCGGCAATTGTCTGGCAATTCGTTTTGTGTATTTTGTTTGTAGTGCCAGTTTCCACAAAAATAAAAAATCACAAAATGTCAAAAAAAAATCTTTTTGCAACCGACTTGCCTTGTATAGACGCCTAAAGCTAGTTCAAAAGAGAACGATAATAATTGTCGCAAGTGAACTCGCCTAATCTAAATCAGGACTAAAAATGATTTTGCAGTTGTTTTTACCTGGTATCGATTCCTGTGAATCTCTTTGTGTTTCATTGTGGGTGAATTTATTCGAATTATCCCAAGCTTACCTTTGGTGTCTGCCTGATCCCACAATATTTATGAATATGCATCGACATTTATTGCTGTATTCGGAGGCATGCTAGGTGCTAAATACAATTTAAAATTAACCTTTTTAAAAACCCATAAGAATACACCATTTGTTAGCAATAAAATTAATTAAATTATTAATTTCCAATTAGAAAAAATCTTACTAAACCGTTAAAATATCTATCAGCTGTTTTAAGGTTAACCATTATTTGATTTGATCGATTTGTGTTATCACTTCAGTGTGAATGAAAAAAGAACAATGTTTCAGTAAGTGTGGTTTTATATTTGTCGGGATCGGGATCGGTGTTGAGAGTTTCTCTCTCTTGAGAGAGTAATTAGAGTTGCGCTATTTTTAATTTTGTAACAAGCGTACTTTTGGTTCACAACAGGTACGAATTGACATAAACGTACCAAAACAAAAATTATATTTTTTATTATTCGTGAATACACTTACGCTTAAATTATAACATATATTATTTATGCAAACAACTGGTATAAATATTGGCCAATATTTCTCGATAATTATGATTTATTATCATTTGAAGTATAATTTTAGGTACCTTTTCGTACTTTTTTGTTCCTACCTGTGGCAATGTTTTCCAACACAATTCACAATTTACCACTGAGAGAGAGAGATACTCTCAACACCGATCCCGATCCCGGCAAATATAAAACCACGCTAAGTAGAAATAAATAATAATATAACTGTTTTTATTGACTTTAATAGAATATTATAAATAATAAAAAAATAATACAATAATTTATTTGTAATTCTTTTATTGATTTATATATCAATAATTAATTTATTTATTAAAACAATAATCGATATCTTTGACCAACCGGCATCCCTAATCGACAATTCTCGCCATGTCTCTCTTTCTCAACAATACGCTCCATAAGCGGTGTCCATCCATCACACTTCATTCGTAAATTTTACTTTTCACTTTGAATTTCTTCTTTATCGAACATTTTTTTTTTTCTCCCATATTTGTGCAGCAGCTATGGAACGTTTTTAATTTAGAGCCGCCTGACTTGTGTCACTCTGACACTAGTTCTTATAACATAACATTTTCTCATTCGAATCGAATAAGACGCAGCACCACCAACCAATCACGCAGAAACATTTCTTAATTAAAAAAATACTTTATTAAACTAAATAACAAAGTGCAAGACAAACAAAAAAAAAACAAAAAATATAAATTACAACAAGAAAACCCGACATCGTATAATAATATTAAGTGAAAAAACAAACGAATAGAAATTATTAAAACAAAATAAGAAGCAATCAATTTAAACGAAATTTATTAGGTGGTGTTTGTGTGTGTGTGCGTGAGTAGTGATTAATAAAAATATATAGTGGAGATCTCCTTTTTAAAAAGCCATAAAATTAAAAGAAAAGAAGGCTAATTGAAATTTTTGTGGTATATTGCAAAAAAAGATTGAGCCAATCGATTGTGGAATAATGGCTGGTTTAATAAAATGATGATAAATGATGGAAGTGTGCTGCTGCAAGCAGTCAAAAGCAAGAGGATTGTGTAATTTTGCCAAGAATTTTTGACAAAAAAAGAAAAATACGAAAAGATTTTTTATTGTTTGTGGCGTTGAGTGAGTAGAGTAGGTGGAACAGCAGCAGCGAGCGAAAGCGTTAGGCGTAACAACAAAAACAATCGTTGGCCGCAGCAGCAGCAGGGTGGAGGAGACCATCAAAAGTCAGCCAATAAACAAAAACAACAACAAAGGCAGGAGGCATTGCTGGTGACGACAACTACGCCGAAAAGTGAGTATGATTGCCCAAAAAAAAAACAACAACAACAAAATAATTTTACGAATGACAAAAAAGAGTGACACCGCGCCCGCCTTTGTCAAAAAAATGAAATACCAAAACGAAAATGAATTAAAGAGCATTATAAAATTCGTGTTATTTTCTTTTTTTGTTGGTGACTGCCGGCGCCGCTGAACCCACCCACACACAAAATAATCACAAACAAAAAAAGAAACAAAACTTGTCAAGGGAGACAACCAACAAACACACACAACAGCGACGCTGCTGCAGCACTGAGGCCGTTGCTGCAGCGACTGCGAAAACTATTTCTCAGTTGACAGCGACAGCAGCATCAGTATCAGCTGCATTATCGTGCTTTTTGTTGTTTCGTGAGTATGAATGACATTGCAATCACAGTTACGAGTGTTGTCAACTCTATGGGTGGGATTAATAATCATGAAAGAGCAGAGTGGGGGTTTTGGCAATTTTAATGAGGTTTTTTTTAAGAATTAATAGAAATATTTTAATAAAGGTAAAGTTGAAATAAAGTTAAATCAATTATTTTTTTCTTCCTCTTGTTATATACATTCGACTTTCTATAGTTTTTGTTGCTTTTCCATTTAACTAAAATGCCTTTTGTTATGTTTTGAGAGTATTGGAGGAGTGCTGTCAACTCTCATTGCGCCATTGATGAACATAATGAGCCCGCCAGAGCACATATGGGTTATTCATTTGACAGTTCATTTGTAAAGTAAGAAGGGTTTCTGTAAAATAAAATAGGATTTTATTGAAGGTATAATTATAAAATATTAAAAAATAATGATATTTTTAATAATCTATTTCTCTAGTTATTCACATTAGACATTTTCAACAACCTTTCATTGTTGATGCTCTTCCATTTAACTACAGTGCTTTATGCTTTTTTGAAGAGCATGAATGACATTGCAATCACAGTTAGGAGTGCTGTCAACTCTCATTGCGCCATTATTAATAAACATGTTTGAGCATAGTTGGGTTAATCATTTGGCAATATCATTGTAAAGGAAAGACGTTTTCTTTAGAAGAAAATAATTAAGGATTAGAATTTTTAAAAGGCAATTTATAAAATATTATAAAAGAAATATATTTTTATAATTTTCTCTCCCTCTCCTTAGTTTTGCAATTGCATACAATTTGGTGTTTGCCTTTTCCCCATTTAATTTAAAGTGTGTTGAGTGTATTCATTGGATTGTTATGAAGTGCTGCCTTTCATTCCATAATAAGCCACTTGCTTGTGTACTTCCTTCATCTAGATGATGGATTGCAGGTACTGCTAATGCTATGCTTGTTCTTTATTCACCTTCAACTTCATGCTAAACAGCCAGCCATCCATCCATCCAGCCAATCCAACCAGTCAGCAACGATTATAACGAGTAGGCAAGGCAGCCAGCCAGCCAACCAGTCAGCATCACCAAGGTGAATACTAAATTTTTTTGCGTCCTTGTGACCTAAAACAGCTGGGCACACAAACAAAACCTTGACGATTTCTATTCGTTATGTAGGTCAACATACATTCGTACGCCTTTGAAATAAATCCTGTGTTTATGTTGATGTGTGGTGGTGATGATGAGGTTGCTGCTGGTAGTTATGGTGGTCGTCGTGCTTGTCGTCAAATGACATTTATATTTCTGGAACATTAACAAAAGGATGTATAAATGTCTCCGGTATTTGATTGGAGGGATGGATCGATGGTTGGTTGGTGTCGATATACCAATATCGATTATGTTTTAATATGCACAATTTGTTGTACATCCGTTTAGAATGGTTTGTATTCCATAATCCAAATGCATGCAACCAGATATGATGGAAGGCAGAGGAACTTACCACAGCTATGTGGATGTTGTATTGCAATCTTTGTTGTTGTTATGATAGGTACTAGCATTGAAAAAGTATTTTTTACCACAATTCTGTATATGATATTATTGATTTTTAGTATTATTTGTTGTTATTGCTTGGCTTCAAACAAGAAATCGGGTTAACATTTTAATCAATGTCCTTCATTTCATTTTTTTTTGTTAAAGCAAGCAACATAGTTATTTCTCGTTTTTTATTATATTTTCATTCATTCTACTTCTACTCCTGCTCTTTGTTAACAGCTCGTTTTTTTTTTTTGCTTTGACCCACAAGTAGTTCTTTGTGAAAAAATTCAAAAGAGCCTTTTGAAACATAAATTATTCTAATAGAAAAAAATATTTTTTTTTTTCTTTTTCTTGTATGAACTTTGCCACTTAACATTGGAGTGTCTTTTTTTCATGTTTTTATGGACTTCTATGACAACGTGATTTCTTGGTGTAAATGGAAAAATAATTGGTTACAAAATGCGGCAACGTCTTGCATTACTTGGAGACTTATTCGTTCATTTTGTTTGCTTCTTTCGAATATAATTGGTACTTAGTGTCCTGATTATATATGAGTGTCAAGTATTTTTGGTCTATTGGATAAATTCCAACTATGTTGACACTTTCTCTTAAGTGGTTGTACAGGATATAATAAATTAAATAAATAAATTACTATTAGGAAAATTGTAGCAATTGTATGGGTTTTAAATCTGTTATTGAGGACAATATTCTATGATGTCTGAGAGGCCGTTTTATGTAGACATTTATTTCTTTTCTTTTTAGTTTTTGTTTATATGTCAGTATGCCTTGATGGCTGAAGCGAACGATAATTCACGAAAGGAATTTGCTATAAATTTTATTTATTGTAGCATACCATTCAAACTTAAATCGAATATGAGGATATATATCTGCAGATAACACCGACCACTAATGATTTCTAAACTTCGTATAGTGAAACAGAGAGTTCCCCAGGGATGGGTCATATCTCCGAAATTATTTCACCTCTACCTTTCTGAAATTCCATAACCACGGGACGGCATAGAAACTGTAATGTACGCGGATGATTGTACGATTAGGGTGTAGGGTCCCGTAATTGATGACATTTGTGAGAGACTAAACTTCTTCCACATAGCTGATCTTGTAAATTTCTTCCTTCTGACAAATATGAAAATATTCGCCAACAAACTGTTCACCAAATAAACGTCTGAAATGAAGCTCCCGCTGAGCTGATTCCGACCACAAATTACTCCCAGATACTGGGTATAACGTTCGACAGGTGATTCCAATCACAAACTACCACAAGATACTGGGTGTAATGTTCGACAGTCTTTTCAAGTCGTCTGTGCAAGCCACTGCTTTATGCGATAAATTGAAAGTAGGAAGAAGGCCTCAACTGGCAGCACTTGGGGCGCTGATTAAGAAATCTTCTTGACCTCTTATAAAGCAATAGTCCGGTCAGTGGTAAGCTATGCGGCACCAGTGTTGTTTGGAAATGTAAATGATACGCAGTGGATGAATATGTAGACCTGCCAGAATAATCTGCCATGAAAGCAGGGCGTCTCCTCATGACTCTAGTGGACCATCTTCATGAGAAGACTAAAACCTTACCCGTCCATCGACATAACCATATGATATAAAAAACGAAATGAAACGACAAAAATAAAGCTCCCGCTCGATGGAGACCTGATTTTATGCGATAAGATGGAGGCGCTGACAAAGAAAACTTGTTTACCTCTTATTAAGCAATAGGACGGTCAGTGATAAGCTTTGAGGCACCAGTGCGGTGTGCGAATATAACTGATACTCAGACGAAGGGTACTCAGACCTGCCAGAATGCTGGCCTGAGAACTGCAACGCCGTGTACAGTGGACCATTTTCATTTTACCCGGTCATCGACTAAATCTATGTTATGTTCTCGATGCAGTACGTGTATGTGTTTGTATTATCATTGGGAACACATCTGTTATAGCCTTCTGGGCAAAAATCACCCACCCAGTCATGTCGTTAAAGATCTTCGTGATCTATAGAGACAGAGATAGGTCCAAAGGTACAAACGTAGATCAACATGGCTATCAAGCATGTCTGAATTACATTCACACAGATGATGCAGTCGCTCAGGCAGTAGAACAATATCGTGGGAATACCATAATTGAGGACCATCCCACCACCCATCGGAGCAGAAGAGAAACAGCTGCCCGGACAAACACGAGTAGTCTTTGATCATGATTGGTTTAGATCAGGATGGTGCAACCGCCTCAATTTCTATTGGGCAAAATTTGACGGCTCGATACCTTACAATTGTCCTGCATGTGGACTAGGATCACATGACATGTTGCACCTCTTCAACTGCCCAGCTAAGATTTACCTATCACCAAATTCCCTACGGACACAACCCATTCATGTTACAACATGTTTATACCCTCAGCAATATGGCTAATGAGGGTATATACACTTTGATACGGTGAAAAAGTGCCTCATGGAAGGGAATAATCGATGTCATCCAAACTTTGCACATCTTAATATTTCTTCCAAACTTAGTTTAAATTCGAAGATGGGGAATATCGCTTCATTCCTTCTAGTACTTCCCCACAACATGATCAAAATTCTGCTAAAAATTAATTTTATAATAACACACAAAAAGGACTATCCGATTTTAACGAAACTTTGTACTACCCATTATCTTTATCAAACCTAGATCAATGTAGGAAGATGGGACCCATTGATCCACTCCTTCTGGTACCTCCCCCACAGAGGGTCAATATTTTCAACATTTATAAATCCAATATAAGGCTTATGGAATGTCCGATTTGAATACAAAAGGACTATCCGATTTTAACGAAACTTTGCAGAACCTATTATCTTTACTAAGCCTAGATCAAGTTTGAAAATTGGAGTCATTGCTCCACTTCTTCTGGTACCTCCCCCCACAAATAGTGAAAAAATGTTGCACAACCTATTATCTTTACCAAGCCAAAATCAAGTCCGAAGATGGGACCCGTCTGCCAATATTATATATTTGATCAACATAAAATCCGAAACATCTTAAATTAAACATATACTTTATATAAAATGAATAATAAAACCTGTGTATAGCTGCGAAGATCTCCTCTTTGTTACCTCCCTTTTAGTGGCTATGAAATAAAGGCCTCTAATGATATTTTAATGCATTACCAATTTCTGGCGCAAATCGTTGACCTTTATTCAAATGCATTTAAGTTTGCTTTCATTACTCCTCCCTTACTTTAGCTACCCCTACTGTTCTCTAACAATTATTATTCTATTTCCGAATTGAATTCCATAACCCTAACTCAAAAAGTGAAATGTTTTGTTTTGTATTTTTTATTTTGTTTAGTTCAAAAACCAAATATCATACTTTATTTATGGTTACATATCAAATTAGCCGGCTGCTCCAATAGATAGCAGCGGGTATTATTGGTATTTTTGTCGCTTACGGTTCAGTTCAGTTTCGATTTGTTTTTTTTTTCTCTTTTTCTTCTTGTTCGCCGAATAAAATTGTTGATGATTAATGTTTTCGAATTTTTGCTGTTCTATGTGTATGTATGTTATGTTGTTTATAATTCCCCGATTGGTATGATTGTTTAAAAATATTTAATGGGTTTCATAGTCGATCAACACCAAGCAGCAACAACAATTCGACAAAACAAAATAAAAGAACTACATATTAGAGAGCACAAAAAACAGAATTGTACAACCACCCACTAACATTAGTTTTACCACAGCATTGAATAAAAAAATAGAGGCACGCACTCAATACTAATAGTGGATACATATGTATCGATGTGTGTGGATGCATGTATTTAGATGAGACGAGATGATGAGGCGTGTTCAACACGTCAATTTATATAGAATTTTGGGTTGTAAAAAACACAATTGTGGATGTGATTGCCAGTCATTAGTCAAATATAGATCGATTCCATGTTTTTTATAAGTTTGCTTTGTTGTTTTTTTTTTTTTTTTTTCTTATACTCGGGGTAGACATTTGTCTGACAAAGTATAAATATTATGACGCTGTAAATTGTATAGTTGAGGAGGTAACATTATGTTTCTCAGGACAATGATTTGTTTGATTATTAACATGGTGACAATAAATCCCACATAGGGCAGATTACTAAAATTTGAACATTGGTCCTAGTGGACCATCTTCATGAGATAATCTGAAATATAGGAACAAGGTCTTCCAGTCTCTAGCCGTCACAAAGAAACCTTTTTGACCTCTTATAGACTGGTTAGTGGAAGGCTATGCGGCACCAGCGGTTTTGCGAAATTAAGTGATACGCCTTGAATTGCGAATTGAAGTGATACGCCCTGAGAACTGCCACACCGTATCCAATGGATCATTTTTATGAGGAGACGAAGATCTTACCCGTCCATCGACACAACCGTATGTTATCGAT
>NW_026881389.1:0-34529 GCF_032173495.1 Musca vetustissima | reverse complement strand
ATCTTTTCTTTCTCCTGGCAATAAAACGACTTAACAACCGAAAAGGAAAACCAGTTTTGAAAATGTTACGATCTTCGTCCACTTTTCAATCTGTAGAAATTTACTTACCTGTGCGACTGAATGCTACATAAGTTTCAACAAGGGTTCCAATACCGGTCGTCGTCGTCGGCATCACCGTCATCATCCTCGCCGCTGTCGTTGTGTTTGCTTGCTTGTTTTTGTTTGTGTTGTTGTATTTCTTGTTGTGGGGACAATGACGACGGACAAAGGTTCCTTGGCCGTTTTCTTTAGTTTTGTGTCTTTCTTTTCATTTTTTTGGGGAGGATATTATGTTGAGGACGATGGATGCCTTGCAATGTTTACTCTCAGCAAACAACCAAAGTCGGAGTCGTAGTTGTCGTCATTGTCGCTGTCCCTCATTTCGAAGATTGTCTTTAGTGGTCCTATCTGTGTTTGCCCGCCGCTATCGTCTCTGTTTGTTGATGGATACAAATGGATCACGTATGATGGCGAGGCAACCAACCAACACACTGATAGCGATAGGAGTCTTTTTGTGTGTTCCTTGTACATATATATTTGTGTGTGTATGCTAGCCTGTGTGCTTGAATGTTTATCATTCACATTTGTTTATGTTTCATATCTACAATCCTTTCGTTCGTTCGTCCGTTTTTTTGTTTTGTTTGTGTTTTTGGTGGGGGATCTTTTTCGAAAAGATTCGTTGTCGCTGTTAGCCTTGCGTATGCCTTGTACATATATTTCCCACTCCCAAAATATGGTTCTCCTCCCCCTCCAACTCCTTCAGGCGACTCCTTTGTTTGCTTTTTATTTTTGTATACCTTTTTTCGATTTCTTCCTTTTGTTGTAGTCTTTTTTATTTAGGATTTTGTTGTTGGACTTGACATATTCTTCTGGAGTGCCGTCATAAAGTCGTGTCGAGGATCTGAAGTACTATTTGCCAGGCATTGTTTAGCATTTCGATTTCTTGAGCCTTGTGTCAACATGCACGTGGGGATTTATCGCACCTAGGTGTGGAACATGAATAAAAAAACAACAATAAGAAAAAGAAAAAAAAACAAAACTTCAATTTTATTTCAAGGATGCGTGGGTTGTTCGAAGTCAAAAAAGGTGAACTGTTGGAAAGAAAAAAATAAAATAATGATTTCAGAAAACGAAGGATCGACGACGATGGAGGACAAAATTCCAGGCAACACCTATTTTCTGAGTGTAGGCAAAAAATCTTCTGTAGAACACTTCGAAAAGGTCATCTGTCTATGAAATACCTCTAGAAGGCTTTTCGCCTACAGAAGACCTCGAGAAGGGCTTCACGCCAATTTCTCTGGTGACTCAAAAAAAAAAAAAAATACTTCAATTTTATTTCAAGGATGCGTGGGTTGTTCGAAGTCGAAAAAGGTGAACTGTTGGGGAGAAAAAATAAAATAATAAATTCTGAAAACGAAGGGTCGACGGCGATGGAGGGCAAAATTCCAAGCAACTATTTTCTGAGCGTAGGAAAAAAATATTCTGTAGAAGACTTCGAACAGGTCGTCTGTCTATAAAATACCTCTAGAAGGCCTTCCGCCTACAGAAGACCATCTATCTACAGAAGATGTCTAGAAGTTTTTTGTCTACAGAAGACTTCAAGGATAACTTAAAAAAATCCCCGCTTATGGTTCTGCTAGACTTTGAGAAAATTTTCTTTAGCTCTTCAGTTGGTCATTGAAAACATATTCTTTAAAAAAATTCAGATAGACCCTTTAAAATTATCCTTTGAAAAATTCAGATAGACCCTTAAAAATTATCCTTTGAAAAATTCAGATAGACCCTTAAAAATTATCCTTTGAAAAATTCAGATAGACTCTTAAAAATTATCCTTTGAAAATATCCTCTAGAAAATTCAGATAGACCCTTAAAAATTATCCTTCGAAAAATTCAGATAGACTCTTAAAAATTATCCTTTGAAAATATCCTTGAGAAAATATTCTTTAAAAAATCCACGCTTCTGATAGTCCTTGAGAAAATACTCTTTAAAAAATTCACGCTTCTGATAGTCCTTGAGAAAATATTCTTTAAATAAATCCACGCCTGATAGTCCTTGAGAAAATATTCTTTAAATAAATCCACGCCTGATAGTCCTTGAGAAAATATTCTTTAAATAAATCCACGCCTGATAGTCCTTGAGAAAATATTCTTTAAAAAATCCAGGTTTCTGATGGTCCTTGAGAAAATATTTTTTAAAAAATCCACGCTTCTGATAGTCCTTGAGAAAATATTCTTTAAAAAATCCACGCTTCTGATAGTCCTTGAGAAAATATTCTTTAAAAAATCCACGCTTCTGATAGTCCTTGAGAAACTATTCTCTAAAAAATCCACGCTTCTGATAGTCCTTGAGAAAATCCACGCATCTGATAGCCCTTGAGAAAATATTCTTTAAAAAATCCAGGCTTCTGATAGTCCTTGAGAAAGTATTCTTTAAAAAATCCACGCTTCTGATAGTCCTTGAGAAAATATTCTTCTAGTCCTTCAGAAAATATTCTTTTAAAAATCCACGCCTGTAACTCTTCTAGTCATTGAGAAAATATTCTTCTAGTCCTTCAGAAAATATTCTTTTAAAAATCCACGCTTATGGCTCTGCTAGACTTTGAGAAAATTTTCCTTAGGTCTTCTGATAGTCCTTGAGAAAATAGTTTTTAAAAAATCCACGCTTCTGATAGTCCTTGAGAAAATACTCTTTAAAAAATCCAGGTTTCTGATGGTCCTTGAGAAAATATCCTTTAAAAAATCCACGCTTCTGAAAGTCCTTGAGAAAATATTATTTTAAGAATCCACGCTTCTGATAGTCCTTGAGAAAATATTATTTTAAGAATCCACGCTTCTGATAGTCCTTGAGAAAATCCACGCATCTGATAGACCTTGAGAAAATATTCTTTAAAAAATCCAGGCTTCTGATAGTCCTTGAGAAAATATTCTTTTAAAAATCCACGCCCATGGCTCAGCTATGCCTTGAGAAAATATTCTTTTAAAAATCCACGCCCATGGCTCAGCTATGCCTTGAGAAAATATTCTTTTAAAAATCCACGCCCATGGCTCAGCTATGCCTTGAGAAAATATTCTTTTAAAAATCCACGCCTATGGCTCAGCTATGCCTTGAGAAAATATTCTTTTAAAAATCCACGCCTATGGCTCAGCTATGCCTTGAGAAAATATTCTTTTAAAAATCCACGCCTATAACTCTTCTATGCCTTGAGAAAATATTCTTTTAAAAATCCACGCCTATGGCTCAGCTATGCCTTGAGAAAATATTCTTTTAAAAATCCACGCCTATAACTCTTCTAGTCCTTGAGAAAATATTCTTTTAAAAATCCACGCCTATAACTCTTCTTGTCCTTGAGAAAATATTCTTTTAAAAATCCACGCCTATAACTCTTCTAGTCCTTGAGAAAATATTCTTTTAAAAATCCACGCCTATAACTCTTCTAGTCCTTGAGAAAATATTCTTTTAAAAATCCACGCCTATAACTCTTCTAGTCCTTGAGAAAATATTCTTTTAAAAATCCACGCCTATAACTCTTCTAGTCCTTGAGAAAATATTTTTTTTAAAAATCCACGCCTATAACTCTTCTAGTCCTTGAGAAAATATTCTTTTAAAAATCCACGCCTATGGCTCAGCTATGCCTTGAGAAAATATTCTTTTAAAAATCCACGCCTATGGCTCAGCTAGTCCTTGAGAAAATATTTTTTTTTTAAAATCCACGCCTATAACTCTTCTAGTCCTTGAGAAAATATTCTTTTAAAAATCGACGCCTATAACTCTTATAGTCCTTGAGAAAATATTCTTTTAAAAATCGACGCCTATAACTCTTCTAGTCCTTGAGAAAATATTCTTTTAAAAATCCACGCCTATGGCTCAGCTATGCCTTGAGAAAATATTCTTTTAAAAATCCACGCCTATGGCTCAGCTAGTCCTTGAGAAAATATTTTTTTTAAAAATCCACGCCTATAACTCTTCTAGTCCTTGAGAAAATATTCTTTTAAAAATCGACGCCTATAACTCTTATAGTCCTTGAGAAAATATTCTTTTAAAAATCCACGCCTATGGCTCAGCTAGTCCTTGAGAAAATATTTTTTTTTTTTTAAAATCCACGCCTATAACTCTTCTAGTCCTTGAGAAAATATTCTTTTAAAAATCCACGCCTATGGCTCTGCTAGTCCTTGAGAATTTTTTCTTCTTTAAAAAGGAGGTCATAAATTTATTCCTAAACACTTATCACTTTTAAAAATCTATCGTTTTTTCTGAAGTACCAACTGACTCCCCCTCCCCCATTTGCTAACATATCCTTAAGCAAATAAAAAATTATTACTTGGAATAAGGAATAGAAGATAAATTAAGCAGTTGGTTTTCAACGATTATTATCTTTATTTACTTTCCTTCTCTGATAGATCTTCCTTTGACAAGGTAAACGAAATATTCTCAAATAAACAACCCTTATTTTCGTATACGGCAATACCCAACGATCTGACCAGTGATTGATGATGACCACTGATGATTGAAGTACCTTCTCTTGAAAATTACAAAAAGAAGAAAAGAAAACAAAACGTTTTTGATTGATTTGCTGATGACATTTTACCGAATGTTTTTTGTATGCAATAGACAACATTTGTCAAGGGTCAATAACTTAAGGATCTAATGAATATTAATGCCTGTCAACCTTTGACAAAAAGATAAATGTTCGGCAATTAATAAATTGGAATAGAGATGGCAATTCAATGGCGATAAGAAAGCACAGTAGAAAATAAAGAAATCATATTTAAAAATTTTCCATTTCAAAATACCACCATGCCTCTGGTGGCCAGTGACAAAATATTCTTTAAAAAATCCACGCCTTATGGATGGATGGTCCTTGAAAAAAATATTCTTTAAAAATTCCACGCCTTATGGATGGATGGTCTTTAAAAATTCCACGCCTTATGGATGGATGGTCCTTGAAAAAATATTCTTTAAAAAATCCACGCCTTATGGATGGATGGTCCTTGAAAAAATATTCTTTAAAAAATCCACGCCTTATGAATCGTCCTTTGAAAAAATATTGTTTAAAAAATCCACGCCTTTTAGATGGTCCTTGAAAAAAATATTCTTTAAAAAATCCACGCCTTATGGATGGTCCTTGAAAAAATATTCTTTAAAAAATCCACGCCTTATGGATGGTCCTTGAAAAAAATATTCTTTAAAAAATCCACGCCTCTGTTGGATGGTCCTTGAAAAAATAGTCTTTAAAAACAATTTCAGGCAACTATTTTCTGAGTGAAGGAAAAAATCTTTTGTAGAAGAGTTCTTTAAAAAATCCACGCCTCTGTTGGTCATTAAAAAATTATTCTTTAAAAAATCCACGCCTCTGTTGGGCATTAAAAAATTATTCTTTAAAAAATCCACGCCTCTGTTGGTCATTAAAAAATTATTCTTTAAAAAATCCACGCCTCTGTTGGTCATTAAAAAATTATTCTTGAAAAAATCCACGCCTCTGTTGGGCATTGAAAAATTATTCTTTAAAAAATCCACGCCTCTGTTGGTCATTAAAAAATTATTCTTTAAAAAATCCACGCCTCTGTGGATGTTGAAAAAATAATTTTTAAAAAACTCACGCTTCGGGTTGTCAATAATTAAAGCCGAAACACAGCGGGTGTCTGTCATTACAACATTTGTCCATAATCTAAGGGGTGGATATTTTATTCCCAACCATACAAACGAAGTCCTGGACACATCCCTTCTTTGCAACAATATTCTGCATTCATACATAACAATCACTCAAGAAATAAATCGAACTTCTGAATTTATGTGGGTGACCTTTTATCGCACTTTTAGCCACGTGACTTTAAACAAATTCTGCATGATTTAATGTTTCATTATCAGGATGATCCTCCTCCTTCTTTTACTTTAACGTGTTAAATTATGTGGGTCCTTTTCTTTGGGCTACCCGCACATCCATCCAATTTATTCACATTCAAATTCAATTGAATATCAGCAATGCAGATCCTTGAAGGGTGTTTCACACGCAAATTAATTGTTTGATAATAAGGATGTTTGATAAAAATGTAATAAGGACCCCTATTAAAGGATATGCATGGGTGTGTGTGTTTGGAAACTGGTAGCTAATCAAATGTTGGACATGATTTGAATAGGGGAAGATTGTGTATGAGTGAGGGATAAATTTGAAAGGAATATTTTTAATTATTCCGGGACAAGGCCTTAATTTTTTCGATAAAATTTTCTTCAAAGGGACTCAATAACCCTTTAAAGAATATTTTATCTCTATACAATGTATAGATGGCCCATCAATATGGGCCATCTTATCTCCCTACCCTGATTAAGCCATTTAACAAAGTATCACAATTAGTCAATACATATCAACATTTCATTACATATGTACATACAGTCATCCAGAAACCACTTAGGCCGAACAAACAAACAAGCTCCATCTTATATTTCCTTGTTGGAGTAATTAGCTTCTTTTGTGAAACTCATTTCCTGCTAAGGCCCAAAATGTTGCGAAAAAAAGAAACAAACAAATTTCCAAGCAAAAGGTTTCCAACAACAGCAACAATCACTTCGAACTACCCAAAAGAAACCACGCCAAAATTGAAACAAATGTGAATAGTGGTCGTCATCGTCATGGATTGGAGGCTTAAGTGAGAAGTGTCCAGTAACCACTAAGGATGGAGAAATAAAACTTAAATACTTCTTAAATAGCTGAGTGGTAGTTGTTGTTGCTGCTGCTTGCTGCTGCTGTTTCATGTAGCAATATAAATGATTATGGAATTGGATTTCATAACCAGAAGTCCGACAAGCAGTCAGCAATCACCGGGCCACAGTTACTCCACACACACACGCACACTCACATAACCCAGCCCAAAAACAGTCAGTCTCTCCGTTGTCCAGCTGATGAACGCCCAACCATCAAACATATCATACAAGCCACCATTATCCAATTCGTCCGACCGACTGGACGACCAACCATCCATCTAGCCATCAGTCAGTTAGTCGTCAAGACCGACAGTCAATCGTTCGGATTCCACATCGAAACGGATGACAATAAGGGAAGGAAAAAAAAAACATTTCAAGAAACATTCAGTCATGTGGCTTTCCTTCTACTGTTTCGGTGGCATGCAACGCAACTGTTGCACCGGGAATCATTGCAATATGATTATGACAAGCACACACTCACAAAGACGCACAACTACAAAAATGTGCTTTGGTAGATGGAGAATCATGCGACATAAATGAAATCCTTTTCAGGAAAAAAAATATGTTCGACGTCATATTACCCAGCAAACCAGGTTCCGAAGAATCTTGGATTTTTTAGAAAATATTTTTCTCAAAGACCAATAGAGGCGTGTTTTTTTTAATATTCATATCCAACAAAGCCGTGGATTGTTTAAAGAATATTTTTTCTACGATCAACGGTGACGTGGATTTTTGAAAGAAAACGGAAAATCCAAGGATCCTAATGGCGTGGATTTTTTTAAGAAATAATTTTCTTTGGGATCCTTGAAAATTGGCGTGGATTTTTAAAGAAATACATTCAAGGATCCCAAAGGCGTGGATTTTTTAAAGAAAAAAAATTTCAAGGATCCCAAAGGCGTGGATTTTTTAAAGAAAAAATTTCAAGGATCCCAAAGGCGTGGATTTTTTAAAGGAAAAAATTTCAAGGATCCCAAAGGCGTGGATTTTTTAAAGGAAAAAAAATTCAAGGATCCTAAAGGCGTGAATTTTTTTCCAAGGATCCTAAAGGCGTGGACTTTTTCAAAGGATCCTAAGACGTCGATTTTTCCCAAGGATCCTAAAGGCGTGGATTTTTTCCAAGGATCCTAAAGGCGTGGATTTTCCAAGGATCCTAAAGGCGTGGATTTTTCCAAGGATCCTAAAGGCGTGAATTTTTTTCCAAGGATCCTAAAGGCGTGGACTTTTTCAAAGGATCCTAAGACGTGGATTTTTCCCAAGGATCCTAAAGGCGTGGATTTTTTCAAGGATCCTAAAGACATGGATATTTTAAATAATGTTTTTCAAGGATCCTCAGAGGAATGCATTTTTTTATAGAAGACTTTTTCCAACGTCCACTTTTTTCAAGGATCCTTAGAAGAGTGGTTTTTTTTAATAGAAGACTTTTTCCAACATCCATTTTTATACCCTTCACCACACTGTGGTACAGGGTATTATGTCTTTGTTCATTTGTTTGTAACAGGCAAAAGGAAACGAGATAGACACATGGTTCCTTTTGAGAATATGCATAGAATTACTTTCTGAGTCGATTTATGCATGTCCGTCCGTCCGTCCGTCTGTAGATTTTAAATTGTAAACAAAGTACAGGTCGCATTTATGATCCGATTTGGATGAAATTTGGCACAAGTCACTTATTTGGCCTAGGGACGAACCCTATTGAAATTGGGAAAAATCGGTTCAGATTTAGATATAGCTCCCATATATATTTTCGTCCGATTTAACGTAAATGGGGCACCAAAGTCCCTCTATATCTTTCGATTTGCATGAAATTTGGAATAGTGTACTGAATTAGGTGCAGAACGATGTGCGCCAAGTTTCGAGAAAATCGGTTCAGATTTATATATAGCTCCCATATATAGTTTCGTCCGATTTAAGGTAAATGGTGCACCAAAGTCCCTATATCATTCGATTTGCACGAAATTTGGCATAGAGTAACGAATTAGGTGCAGAATGATGTGTGCCAAGTTTAGAGAAAATCGGTTCAGATTTAGATATAGCTCCCATATATAGTTTCGTCCGATTTAAGGTAAATGGTGCAGCAAAGTCCCTATATATCATTCGATTTGCATGAAATTTGGCACAGCGTACTGAATTAAGTCTGGAATGATGTGTGCTAAGTTTCGGAAAAATCGGTTCTGGTCAGAGCTCCGATTTGCTCGATTTTACTCGCGAGTGAAAAATACTCCCGAGTGGGAGTAAGTAAAGAGTACGAGTTTTTTAGGGAGTATACTCTCCACTCTTTTATTTTGTTTGGGAGTGCTCGCGAGTACTCCTTTTTGAAGAAAAAGAGTGTGAGTCAAAATGTTCGAAATAGAGTAAGAGTTCACTCTATGAGTGAAATCGAGTGGACAAATAAATTTGGTTGTTTGGTTATTTGTATGTGTGTGTGTAGTACCATTTTTTTTATGTTGATCTTTTGTGTGCTGTGGGGAGATAGATCATTACAAAAAACATAAAAGGACATTGATTATTTTGTTTATTGAAAATGTTTACACATGTGAGGTACAAATAAAAATCTTATTTGAAATGACTTACATAAAGAGAACGCAGAAAACGAGCTTGTTGATGCATGCTTTCCCAGCAGTACTGCAAACCAAACAACACAAAACAAACAAACAATGCACACAAACAACATCAAGTAAAACAACGGTATCACAAAAAAAAAATAAAAATAAAAGAGTACTCGGCAAAAGTGTAATCTGTTCGATTTCGAGCGTATTTCACTCCCACTCGAAAACGAGCGAAGCACTTCCGCTCTTATTTGAGTGGCAGAGAAAAATAGAGTATATTCTATTTACTTTTTCTACTCGCAGGAGTACTCCCGCTCGAATTCGAGCGAGTTTCACTCTTTACTCGAATTCGAGCGAGTATTTCGGAGCTCTGGTTCTGGTTTCGATATAGCTCCCACATATACATATATATTCGTCCGATTTTACATAAATTGTGCACCAACCTTCTAATGTTTGTCCGATTAACACAATTTTTTGCAAAACGTATCAAGTTGAGACTTGAATAACGTTATTGCGTTTTGTTGAAATTGAAGTGGATGCTGTCATAGCTTCCATATGTATTTCGAATGGATGTCTGAATGAAATTAGGGGATACATATGTACAATATACCCAAAGTGGTGAAGGGTATCATATAGTCGGCCCAGTCCGACTTTACTGCTTTCCTTACTGGTTTTCTAATGGACTTCTTTCAAGGATCCTCAGAGGCGTGGATTTTTTATAGAAGACTGTTTCCAACATCCACTTTTTTCAAGGATCCTCAGAGTCGTCGATTTAAAAAAATGAAGGATCCTTAGAGGCGTGAATATTTTAAAAAATATTTTTTCAAGGATCCTCAGAAACTTCGATTTTTAAGAAATAATTGTTTGAGGTCTATAAAGGCGTATTTTTTTAAGGAATATTTTTAAATTGTCTATAAAAGGCTCGGATTTTGAAGGAATATTTTTTCAAGGGTCTATAAAAGGCGCAGATATTTAAAAGAATGTTTTTTTTTCAGGGTCTATAAAAAGCGTAGATTTTTAAAGGAATATTTTTTCAGGGGTCTGGATTTTTAATAAATATTTTCCAATCATCCTCACAGGAAAACATCTCCTCGCAAATAGTTTTGCTGGGTTATATACCTCCAATTCCCCTGGACATTTTCTGTTGTTTTTGTTGTTGCTTTGCGATTTGTCTCGGCTACATGTTTGAGGCTTTTGTTACGGTTGCAACAAACAAATCTTTCATCACAAAAATGGACTGCTGCATCATGTTGCAAAAAACAAGGCTCAGATTGCAAATTAAAATTACTGCAGCAACAACAACAACAACAGCGATGACATAAAATTTGAAATAAATAACAACAAATATAGGCTTCATCATAATATCCTCTTTGTCGGGAGGTAGAAGGAGGGCGAGGAGCTACTGATGTGTGGATGAAATAGGAAACGACAAGAAAACGTTGTACCTCCCAGTTAGTTTGCAACATTCCGAACATAGTTCAATTCCATTCATGCAACACAGAAGCTCTGGACAACCGTATGACAATGTAACACAATGCCATGTATGTCCTGCTTTACGGTACAGTTGGAACGTGGAATGCTGGATGAAGGAGAAATAGAGGGGAGAGATTATAGAAAAATGGACCTCCAATGTATCCCGATTTATTCATCTTCCAAAAATCCATTTGATTTGCTCCAAAAAAGCAGGTCAATACACCTTGACACATTTCAGCCAAGTGTAATGTTCCAGATGTGTCCGGGCCAATGTGAAAATTTATAGGCCTTTTTACTGTATATTTATATGCCTGTGATCTGTTCCATCTATGGCATGGAATGGCATATTTTCACACCATAATTTCCTTGTAATCTTTTTTGCTTGGCAAATAATTTTTCCCCCGTTTCGTGTTTTCTTTTCTTCCAAAAGGCATAACCGAGGCCTCTACGATTGTCTGTGGTGGTTGGCTGGTTCGTTGTGGTGAATTTTCTTTTCTTCTCATCTCTCCAAATAGGCAAGGAGTGTTCGTCTACGCTAACTTTGCGCATGCGCAACAACTCCATATACAAACTCATTCAACAGTTTCACAGGCCAGCGAATGTTTTTTTGCGGAAAATTAAAAAAATGAGACGAAGTAGAAAATGAAGTTCAAAAGCCTTATTGTGTGTTTTCTTTCGCACTTCTCTTTTTTCATTTCTCCTCCGATTTCCAAGTGAAAAACTATTTTCCCTACAACCACAGCCAGCAGGAACGCAAAGGAATGGCAAATGGCACCGCATCGAAAAAAGGGAATTGTAATGAAACTAAGGCAGACGAAGGTCTCTGCCCTCTTGTGAACTTCTATGGTTTTAATGCTTCAATTTCATGGCAATAAAGGAAAACAAAAATTATATATGGAGCAGAAGGGTAATGATGGTGGTGATGAAGGCAACAAATTAGATGCTTCATGGTAATGCATGAGTTGTAGGAAATGACAGATGGTTAGTTGGATGGGAGGGGAAGGTTTAGAAATACCTTTTAGTAATATCTTCTTGTAAGGAACAACTTTGGGAGTCTGCTATATATATGAATAATTTCTGGTTATAGTAGACCCTCTGGAGGCCTTTTTTCTTTGTGCTATTATAATATCCCTTTCAACCAAATTTCTTCTGGTAAAAAGGTTTATTTTATAAAACCTTCCTAAGGCCTATAGGAGTTTTCATGGGTCTTTTATGAACACAGCACTTCAAGAAACAGAATATCACCTAGAGATTTCCGATACCCGAAACACTTGAAGTCTTCTATAGAAACGAAATGTCTGTTACACTTTGTAGAGAAATTTTATAGACAGAATAATTTTATAGCCATACAATCTTCAGGTAGATGCCTATACATGGAAAAGTTTCCAAGGTTATTCTATCGACCGAAGAATCTCCAAATCTCATATATAGTCACGAGTCCTTCGAAAGGCTTTTTATGGTCGAAAGCTATATGCAATCTCGAGTTCTTCTATGGGAGCCTATTGTTCTAGACCATGTAGAGGTCTTCTATGAAAATATGACCTTTAAAGGCTTTTAAGGACCGAAAACCTTTGAGAGGTCTTTTCCACATCAGGATAGATATTAAAATTTCGAAGTGTATTTTATAGTCAGTAGTACTTCTATGGACAGTAGACATGTAGAGGTATTATAGGCAAAGAAAAAACTTATAGATATCGAATACGCGGAGAACATGTTGTAGGGGCCTTCTGCGAAATAAAAATAACTACGGAAGTCATGTAAAATAATTATATGGACAGATGATTTTTAATATAATCTGTAGACCCTTTAGAAGTTTTCTTTAATAATAAAACATTCTAGAGGTCCACTATATTTGAAAAAAAATTGCCTTTAGGTTTCTGAAGGTCCTTTCACACAGAGGACAATATAAGGATCTCCTACGGAAAAGAGCCCAACAAATGATCTTCTCCAGGCTGAAAACCTGCAATAAGTCTTCCATAGACATCAGATCTTTTAGAGGTGTCCTATGGACAAGAGGTGTCCTATGGACAAGAAAGTTGTTCTATCAAGAGATTTGCCATGGACATAAGACAATGCAAAGGTCCTAGAGGACCTATAATCTGAAAAATGAATATTGTACAGAAAATATTGAGACGAGCTTATTTAGGCAAAAGATCTTCAAGAAATCATCTATACAAAACAGAACATCTTCCATAGAGGTCTTCAATAGACAGAAAATATTTCAAAGGTTTGTGAAACAACTTTTTAAAAATCTATCTTAAGTCTGCTACGGACAAGAAGTGTGCAGGTAATTTTCTATAGATTTTAGACCCTCTAATGACGTTCAACACAATATCTACTGCAGTCGTTCATTGACGGAAGACCTTTTATAGACAGAAGACTATCTAAAGGACATCTATGGACAGAAAACCTTCCAGAGATATTTTGTAAATAGATTTTCTTTTATACGTCTTATATACGTATGGATAACTCAGTCGAGGCAACCCCAGGGGATAGAAGACATGCTGGAGAAGTTTTGTGCCCTCAACTGTCTGCATGAGACTATCCTGCTATCGGCAGGTGACCTTCTTCCGATAGACGACCTGTAAGAAGTATTTCGTAGGTATTTTAGAGGTGTCACACGGAAAAGTTTACTTCTATGGACATAATATCGAATGATTGTCATTATGATGATTTCATAAACCAAAGGACTTCTATAAGGTTCTATAGGTTCTTTGTAAACAGAGGACCTCTTACAAATCTTCTGAGAAGAGATTACAAATTTGTGCTGTAAAGAAAATCTAGTGATCTTCTGTGGATGGAAGACCTCTATAATAGACTTCAGATTTCATTTACAGCCCTGAGATAATCAAAATTATAACTTACTTCCCATGTTCAGCTCGATTACAATAGGCCCCCCACATTGTTCTAGTCTATTATAGACTTTCCTGCCACCAAATCATTCCGATTGTCGTTCAGCCCGTCTTAAATTGGCTCTTCTTCCTTTAAGCTCTTGTATGAAAACAGCTTTCATCACTTCTATGAGGATCTCCTTTTTTCATTTGATGGATGCTCTTATGTTCGTATATATAGATTCCCTCTAGCTCTTCAATAGAGTCTCAGTTTAGCTCCTTAATAGACCCTCCCTTCAGTTCGTCTAAAGAGAATCACTTCCTTCAGCTCGTCTGTAGACGCTCCGCTCAGATCGTCTGTAGAGACTTCCTTCAGTTCATCTAAGCTCGTCTATAGGGCTCCCTCCAGATCGTCTATTCATGTCGCCTATAAAGAGACTCCCTTCAGCTTCTCTATAGAGACTCATGTCTTCATACCGCCTACAGAGAGTCATTTGAAGTATATTTAAGTCAATAATAACCGCCCTACCAAGGTGTTTTTATTTCATCACCTACAATTAGAGGGAAACACAAACGGTAATCCTGCTACTGCAAATTCTTCGACAAAGGACTTTAACGCCAATCAAAAATATAGGGCACAAGGTGCCAACACGTGTTTTCCTAGAATTGCCAAGAAAACATTTCACACTCTTTAGCAAAACAACGAATTTGTTTTCCATTCTTTCCCTCTCGCTACAAAACAAAGGATAACACCTCTAATGATCTCCTTTCATTGTTGTTTGCCTTTCTTTAACATCTGATGCCTGCTTCAGCTAGAAGAAGTTAGTTCGGCACATGGTGGGCGTACGCTGTGTGTGTCTGATTGTTAGTTTGTTTGTCTGTTTTTGCTAGGATTCATTTGCCCTGCTGATGATGTTTGTGTTTATCTATCGTATTTTTTGGTGAAAATAGATACGCCTACAGTAATTTGATCCTTTTGTTTTTGTTTGAAGGAGAGATACAAAAAAAGGATTATCACCAGAAAACAGGTTCAACAATTTGTAGGTGTAGACAAAATAGGCAAATGTTTAGCATCATTTGTTTTTACATGTAGCCTGGGATGCAAGGCAGGTTGTAGGTAATATTAGAACGCCACCACCACCACTGCTACATTGTATCGGTGTTATTGGTGTTAAATTGTTTTCTTTTCTTTAATTTTTATTTTTGTTGATTGATTATTGATTTGAAACCGAATATCATTAAAATAGTTTCAAATTACAATCTGAAACCTCCATTAGAATTAAAAAAGGGGTGTAAAGGCCGATCATTAGGGAATGGTTAAAGGATCATTTGTTTTCATAATTTTGAACATTTTAAATTTGGAAAAAACGAATATACCCTCTATTCCAAGAATTTTAGTCAAAGTTAAACTGTGATCATCTACTTAGAGGATATTGAGAGACTGTAAAAGTCAGAATAATTATCCTGAAAGTTGACAAATATAATGAACTTATTTGCAGATTTAGTGGTATTTTATAATCAAAATACTTTTTCAAGGTCTTATAATGGACCTGGTCCTGACCAGCAGTGAGGTATTTATTGCTTGGACTTGTACTTATGAAAATTGTTAATAGGTTATAAAATCGTTTTTTTAACTTCCTTTTCTGACCCTAGGAGACCTGGAAAATATTTTACATAGAAGAATTTCAAAAGTTAATATAAGCTCAGCAGGTCTTTAGGAGTATATATAGATAAAGAAAAAACTCCTAGAGGTATTCGTTTGACGAAACATATTCTAGAGATTTTATGCGGAACAAGGCCACAGCCGTACATTTGTATACAGAGGATCTTGTAATGGTCTCCTTTGGACAGAAAACCTTTTGGAGGTCTTAAATATTTGAAAAATGGGCAATACATCTCCAGAGGTCTTCTAGGATCAAAATACGTTCCACAGATAGAAAACATTGTACGTGTACACGAGCAAGAGCCTTCATTGAGGTATTCTGTGGATATATGGGCCTTTTATAGCTAATATTTAAGCCGATGGCCTTATACCTCTGGAAAATAAACCTTGGCTACAGAAGACCATTTAGCATTTCTTTTATGAAGGGAAGACCATTATACGCTCTTCAGCTCGTCTACAGAGACGCAATTCAGCTCGTCTACAGAGACGCAATGAAGCTCGTCTATAGAGGCGCCCTTCAGCTCAGAGAGAGAGAGAGAGACATCTTATTGGTCGGCTATAGAGATTCCTTTTAGGTCGTCTATATAGACTCCTTTCAGCTTTTCTTTAGAGATCAGCTCATCTATTGATTTTCCCCACAGCTCATCTACAGAGGCTCCCTTCAATTATTCTATAGAAACTCCCTTCAGCTCGCCTATAGAGCCTTAAACGTTCTTCCCTGTTCTTCGGCTAGCATTTATGAGTCTCTGTCCTTCAGCTTGTTTAAAAAGGACTTCCTTCAACTCGTCTATACAGAACCCATTCAGGAAGTCCACAAAAACTCATTTTAAGACGCATACAAAGTATTCGTTCAGCTCGATTAAGAAGTCTTCATTCATGTCTGAAAAGATGAAGGAGGACGATGAAGGATGATCCTATATTTTATAAAATTAAAAACAAATGAAAACGCCGTTAAGTTCGGTCGGGTTGAAATCTTATACCCTCCATTATGAGGTGGAAAAATCTGCTAAAAATTATCAAAAATACTGAATAATGGAATATGGGGTCTACCCTGAATCTTGACCCAATATTTATGGATGTGGTTGAAAAATTTCGAAATTTGTAAATTTTGTTAAATATTTGTAGGAAAATTTGAACAGGTCTTCAAAATTGTTTCACTATATCCACACACGACTAATATTTTGTAATATTAAAATTTCAACTTCGGCATACATATGTATTTTCAACATTATTCAAAACGACATTGTGAATTCTTTTCACGTTGAAAATTCCTTTTCGAATTCCTATCGACTTTTGTTTATAGAACACACTGACACATACACACACAGCCTTACACAAAACTATTCTCAGCAGCAGAAAAAAATCCTGTATACTACAATAAACAATAATCGCGTCTTTCCAATCATTCCTGTTTCATTCTTTTGTTTATCCCTACAAAATCGAGGGAGAAGGATGATGCCTGCCGAATCAACAGCTATCAGCTGTGAAAGAAAGAAAGAATGAATGAAACAAGACCTCGAATATGCCATACAAAATAATGATGATCTTTTAACTTTATGACGTTTTGACTCAGCATGCGTTTCGTTCATTTGTTGTATATCGGGAACGTGTGGATGACATCATTTCACACACACACACAGTCACTCGAACACAAAAATTTGTTCCCTCAACGCTCAACGGAGGAGTTGTGTGAGGATCATCGTCAAGTGATAATGATGACGATGATCAGGAGGAGGATGGCGATGTAGACAATGAGTGTGACAACAACAAGAACAATAGTAGAGGTCTACAGTTACCGCTGGGTCTGTTACTGCTGCTGCCGCGCTGATGTGGTTATTGGATTACGTCGGTTTCATCCATCCATCCGCCCAGTCATTCAGCCAGCCATCCATCCACTCACTATTGTTCTCATTTCTCGCACTGCAGCAGGTCTGTTTATTTATTCATTTGTTCACACAACATACAGAACTCACAGTCACACGCATACATACATACATACCCATACATCCATCCAACCAACCAAACACACACATGCACGCATTCCCTTACACACAATAGCAGCAACAATTACACACTTTCTTATCCAGTTTTCCACATTTCTTCCACGTCCCGATTGCCATCGTCGCTGTTGTTGTTGTTTCTTCATGTTGTTGTTGTTGCTGGTTTTTATTTTCCTTTCTTTATGATCGTTGTGTTATACACACGTCCTCCTTGCCACGGGCATTCGTTATGGTGTCATCCCAGTTCAATGAACTGAACAATTTTCTTTCTCCCTCTCTCCCCCCAATTTCCCTCTCATTCACACCAATACCATGTGTATGGGAATTTTCATTTGGGACAACGACTCCTAGGCATAGGGAACCCACGTGTGTTGGCCTTTTGAACGTTTCTACTAATTTTCCTTAGATTTTCTCTTTGCTGCCATAAAAAAAGGGTTAGACGACGATGAAGAAGTCGATGAATTCTAAGTTATTTGTTTACGCTTCGTTCATTTTTTTAGTTTTTCATGTGTGTGTGTGAGTGTGTGCGTGAAAAAGAGGGTTTTCATTGGAATCGAAGGAAGGGGTTTTTTGACCTTAGGAAAAAGTAGAGGATTTCATGGAAAAGGAGATAGGGGAATGGAAACTCCAAATTATTTTAGAAAAAAAGGAAGGCGAAAAAAGTTCAGTAAAGATGGACTGGGGGGAGTCTCCAATGATGAGACAAAGAGTTTCTCTACAGAGTCTCTATCGGCGTGCCTGCTGGAGTCTCTAAATACAGGATGAAAGAAGTCTTTATAGACGAACGGAAAAGAGTCTTTACAAACGGAGGGTGTAGAGTCTCTAAAGCGAACTGAGGGCCAGAAAGATAAATAAGCTTGATCGGTATTTATATACAAACTTGAGAGAATCTTTATAGACGAAGTGAAGGATATCTCTATAGACAAGTTTTAGGGAGTATTTCGAAACAAGCTGGAAAGGGTGTATCTGTGATGACCTTATAAGTGTATTAATTTACTGAAGGGTGTATCTATGACGAACTGTGGAGGAACTGAAGGAAGAATCTGTAAAAGGCGAACAGAAAGTAATCTCTACAGACGAGCCGAACAGAGTCTTTAAAAACGAGCTGGAAGGAGCCTTTGTCAGCTGAAGGCAAGTCTCTATTGACGTGCTGAAAAGGGTCTCCATAGATGTGCTGAAGGGTGTATCTATAACGAGCTAGAAAGAGTCTTCGTGGAGGAACTAGTCTTCAGACGAGCTGAATGGAGTCTCCATAGACGAGCCGAACATAGCCTATTAAGACGAGCTGGACGGAGCCTTTATAGACGAACTGAAGGGAAACTCTATTCACGAGCTGAAGGCAGAAGTCTCCATAGACGAACAGAAGGAGACCCAATAGACGAACTGAAGAGAGTCCTTATGAAAGATCTGAATAGAGTATCTAATGACAAGCTGCAAGAGACTCCAGAGATTAACTGAAGGCAGTCTATAAAGACAAGCTAAAGGGTGTCTCAATAGACGAACTGAAAGGAGTCTTTACAGAGATGAGCAATTCTTCTTCGACGAGCTGAATGGAGTTTTTATAGGCGGGAAGAAGGTAGTCTGTATGGCTGAGCTAAAGGGTTATTCTACAGATGAAGTACCGGGAGTTGTTGGGAGCTTAACGGAGTATTTTATACGAGCTGAAAGTTATTATTTTTAAACGAGCTGAAGGGATCCTACATAGACATGCTGCAGTAAGTGTCTATAGGCGTCTGAAGGGAATATTTTCAAATGACCTAGAGGTAGTATTTATGGTGGAGCTTAACAGACTCTCTAAAGACACGCTGAAGACAGGAATTGTTTGATGACATGAGTCCACTAGTCCATGAGCCCACCCTACTAAAGTAGGGTATATAGAAGAGGTGAAGGACATGACGTATTTAGGGGTTCGCAGACCAGGGTTCCCTTTTAAATGACTTGTTCAACCAATTTTAAGAGAGCTGAAGGACAGGAAATCATTCTATATAGATTGAGATTGAAAGGAACAAGAAAGAATATACTTGAGTCGAATGGCCGGGAGTCTATATATATATATACCAGCTCAATGACCAGAAAGTATATCTTAAGACGTGTTAAATTGATCCTCAGGTCTTTCATAGCACACATTAATTCTGAGCATTATTTCTTCGCAATGTAATATATAGACCCAGCTATATCATAAGATCATTTATATTCGACCACTAAAAAATTATTTCACCCTGATCGAACCTTTAATCTTCCAAATGTTGCTTCCATACAATCTTTACGATGACCTACACCCCTTCAACCTTTCACACAGTGATAATAATTTTTTTGGAATGACAAAGTGATAATCGGCAAATTTATATTATCCAACAGAATAAACACTTCGTTACCGCCACAAAAAAACCCCCCCAAGCACCCCTTCCCGATTCCCAAAATTTTCTTAAACAATTAACAAATCAATAGATTTTGTTTTTTTTCGATCCTAGACTTGACTGGACTGACTTCGTTTAAAGAATATCAATATGTTTGTTTGTTGTTATCAACAATTTTACAACAGCAACAACAACAACACCTCAAGGAAAGTAGCACACTTGTATGGCCTAGGGTGCTCCTCGTGGTTGTTGTCAATTGTTGTTGTTTTTCTTTTCTTGTTGCTTCAACATTTCCCAGCTCAGTTACAAAGGGCGTTGACCAGCCAGGAATATGAACCTCTCCATTTGTTCATCAGTTCGTCGGTTCGTTCATCGCTTATCAGGAAGTCTTTCTCGTACCACGGCGGACCGGCACATTAAATCCCTGCATTTGTTATCGCTCATTTTCTTTGGTTACTTTTCTTTGGTGTTGACTTTGTTTCATGGACGCTTCGCTACGCGATTTACTGCTGCCGCTGTTCACTTAGAGCCAGCCAGCAAAGAAAAAAACGAAACAAAACGAAAATCCTATTAACACTGACTTACCAAAAAGGCAGCTACACACAAAAAATAGGAAAACTAAACAAACACAAAGATTTTTCCCAACTCAAGGAAAAAACAAACGAGGAAAACAAAGACGAAGGGCCTGGACTGACTTATCGCAGAGAAAAACTACAACAACAAAATGTGTAAATGAATGGGAACGAGGAAAAACTAAAACTAAACAAAACATGTGCTGGAAAAATCAACAACAACAACAACAACCGAAACGGACGAGGCAAGTGAACTTCTTTTCCTTGGCTTACGTGCAATAATTGTTGTAGTCATGTCAGCCCGGAAAGTAACCTGCATGCATGACTATCTCCGGCGAAGTAGTACCTATGGAAAAAGAAGAATACAGTCAGTCAGCCAGTCATCCAGTTAATAAATATGACACCAGTTGGCAGTTGGGTATTTGGAGTACACACCAGTTTCATAAATACTCGTACTCAATTTAGTAGGACTACACAGAGCATGTAATCGCTGTATGCATTTTATGCTTAGTTGTTGTTGTTGTGGGTAAATGGATGACTGACATGCAAACGCAAGTTCCATGTTGTTATTTGCCAATCAGCAGGAGAGCTAATGATAATCAAATAGACTATGGTCCATCCATTAGCATATCATCAGGCATTAATGGGAGCGGAGGCACTTAACATGCTAACGTCAGGAGAAAAATGGAAATATTAATGAAGGAGATCTTCCGAATAGAGAAGTTCTTCTACTGTTAAAAGTAAAGTAAACTTCCTAACCATCTGTCCTTTAGTTCGTCCTTCTGCTATAAATTTATTAAATCACAAGAACTCCCGCATAAATGTTGATTCTCTGAGTTTAAGCTCTTCTACATATAGTTTCCATACATTCAGCTTCTATATAAAGACTCACTGGATTCCATGGTTCCAGTGTAACCTGGACTTCATATGGTCACAGTTGACTGGTGACGCTCCCTGTTTTTAACTCGTCCAGTCTCAGTAGCATCAATTCTATCATTGAGACTAATTTAAAGAGACACCGTACCTTATAGAGACGCCCTCCACATAGCTTTTAGATACCCCCTCCAGCATGTCCAAAAAGACTACCCTTTTTCCTTTGACTCCTCTACAAACACTCCCTCCAGTTCATTTATAGAGACTCCCTCCAGCTAGTCTATAGAGATTCCTTTTAAAGACGCTCCTCCACAGAGACTCCCTTAATCTCGTCTATAAGGGCTGCCTCCAGATCGTCTATGGAAACTCCATTTAGGACGTCTATAGAAACTCCCTTCAGCTCGTCTACAGAGACTCCCTTCAGCTCGTCTACAGAGACTCCATTCAGCTCGCCTATAGAGACTCCCTTCAGCTCGTCTACAGAGACTCCCTTCAGCTCGCCTATAGAGACTCCCTTCAGCTCGCCTATAGAGACTCCCTTCAGCTCGTCTATAGAGACTCAATTCAACCCGTCTATAGAGACTCCCTTCAGCTCGTCTATAGAGACTCCTCCTGCAGCTCGTCCATAGAGACTCCTCCTGCTCCTCGTAAATAGAGACTCCTCCTGCTCCTCGTCTATAGAGACTCCCTTCATCTCGTCGATAGAGACTCCCTTCATCTCGTCGATAGAGACTCCCTTCATCTCGTCGATAGAGACTCCCTTCAGCTCGTCTATGGAGACTCCCTTCAGCTCGTCTATAGAGACTCCCTTCAGCTCGTCTATAGAGACTCCCTTCAGCTCGTCTATAGAGACTCCCTTCAGCTCGTCTATAGAGACTACCTGCTTCAGCTCGTCTATAGAGACGCCCTGCTTCAGCTCGTCTATAGAGACTCCCTGCTTCAGCTCGTCTATAGGGACTCCCTGCTTCAGCTCGTCTATAGAGACTCCCTGCTTCAGCTCGTCTATAGAGACTCCCTGCTTCAGCTCGTCTATAGAGACTCCCTGCTTCAGCTCGTCTATAGAGACTCAATTCAACCCGTCTATAGAGACTCCCTTCAGCTCGTAAATAGAGACTCCTCCTGCTCCTCGTCTATAGAGACTCCCTTCATCTCGTCGATAGGGACTCCCTTCATCTCGTCGATAGAGACTCCCTTCATCTCGTCGATAGAGACTCCCTTCAGCTCGTCTATAGAGACTCCTCCTCCAGCTCGTCTATAGAGACTCACTTCAGCTCGTCTATAGAGACCCGCCTTCAGCTCGTCTATAGAGACTCCCTGCTTCAGCTCGTCTATAGAGACTCCCTTCTGCTCGTCGTCTATAGAGACTCCCTTCTGCTCGTCGTCTATAGAGACTCCCTTCAGTTCGTCGTTTATAGAGACTCCCTTCAGCTCGTCGTCTATAGAGACTCCCTTCAGCTCGTCGTCTATAGAGACTCCCTTCAGCTCGTCTATAGAGACTCCTCCTGCAGCTCGTCTATAGAGACTCACTTCAGCTCGTCTATAGAGACTCCCTGCTTCAGCTCGTCTATAGAGACTCCCTGCTTCAGCTCGTCTATAGAGACTCCCTGCTTCAGCTCGTCTATAGAGACTCCCTGCTTCAGCTCGTCTATAGAGACTCCCTGCTTCAGCTCGTCTATAGAGACTCCCTGCTTCAGCTCGTCTATAGAGACTCCCTGCTTCAGCTCGTCTATAGAGACTCCCTGCTTCAGCTCGTCTATAGAGACTCCCTGCTTCAGCTCGTCTATAGAGACTCCCTTCAGCTCGTCTATAGAGACTCCCTTCAGCTCGTCTATAGAGACTGCCTGCTTCAGCTCATCTATAGAGACTGCCTGCTTCAGCTCATCTATAGAGACTCCCTGCTTCAGCTCGTCTATAGAGACTCCCTGCTTCAGCTCGTCTATAGAGACTCCCTGCTTCAGCTCGTCTATAGAGACACCCATGCTTCAGCTCGTCTATAGAGACTCCCTGCTTCAGCTCGTCTATAGAGACTCCCTGCTTCAGCTCGTCTATAGAGACTCCCTGCTTCAGCTCGTCTATAGAGACTCCCTGCTTCAGCTCGTCTATAGAGACTCCCTGCTTCAGCTCGTCTATAGAGACTCCCTGCTTCAGCTCGTAGTCTATAAAGACTCCCTTTAGCTCGTCGTCTATAAAGACTCCCTTCAGCTCGTCTATAGAGTCTTCCGTCACCTTGTCTATGGGGACTTCCTTCAGCGATTTTTTCCATCTCGTCTATGTACGACCCCATCAGATCCACTATAATGACACTGAGTTCGCCAATACTTCGCCACTCACACATTCAATAGATTTTCAAATTGCCTATAGAGGGTCTCCTTTAGATCGTCTAAAAAGCCTCCTGCCATCTCGTATACAAGGACTACTTTGTAATGACTCTCTGCCTTCAGCTCGTCTATAGAGGCTCCCTTCATTCTGTCTTGCCATAACTTCAATTAAGACCCTGTGAGTCACCTCCTGTAAATTACAAAGTAGAATGATCCTTATTCTGTCCTTAATTAAGAACATTTCAATTACCAAATTGATCCTGCCCTTATCCTTAATAATTTAAGAACTAAGTTAAATTTGAAAAAAATATCCTGCATAATTTCCCTTTGACCCGCTTAATGTCGCTCTGTTTCCTTTTGCGTACATTTTTTTCTTTTGAATTGCATTTTAATGACGCGTGCAAAACCTTTTGACCCCACATCATTGCCATCAGAGACGATGGCGGCCGCGGTATTCTCATCAATTTCCATTGTGCCAGCAAAGGAATGAGACGGATTTCAAAACCAATTAAATTCAATAAAAAAAATATCAGAAGTTGTGTGGCAGAAGTTGGGCTGGTGGTGGTGGAAAAGATTGCATTCGCACACACACACACACACTCACAGCCATACAGAAGCCCAAGTGGAATCCTTAATGACACCATGCCACCACATGCCAAAATGCCGATCACTTAGTGAATGGGAGGGTTTGTGTTGTGTTTTTGGGTCACCCAAAAAACAGAAGTACCCGCAGATTTTTTGTTGTTGTTGTTATTGTGTGGAAAACTGACACAGAATTCTATACCATTGGCCAATTAAAGTCTATTAAAAGTTTTCCCCCGACTGCGTTAAAGACAAATGGCTTGGGAACTTGGTAAGAATAGGAATCAATAAATAAATAAAAAAGAAACGAAACAACAGCAATCCCTGATGATATTCAATTACATCGAACAAGAACAACAATAACAACAGCAAACAGGAAGCAAAACAGTGGGCCAAAGCGTAATCTGGGTAAACAGGCACGGCCATGGAAGCAACTGCTCGAAAGAAAGGTTAAAGGACTTATTAACTCTGTTTTATGGTAGCATAGAAGGTTATTGCCTGGGCCAATGCCCGCATCGAACTTCTGGCGATGAATGCCACTTTTTCCTTGGGATCTATTTTGCTTTCCATAATTCACACAGCCATACACACACACTCAGTTGCTCAACCAATTTTGCTGCATTTCCTTCTTTGGCTCATTGTTGGTGTTGTTGTTGTTGCTGCATGGAGTGTAGGGATTACATTGAGATTTTCTCAACAAATCGCACAATGAACTGCCGCCATTTGGGATTTCGTTTTTCCAACGTCATTTCATTCATGCTTAGGTTGCTGGTCGTCGTTGTTGTTGTTGTTTTGAATGGTGTCCTCATGAGGAAAATGTCATGGCATGTTAGACATGACGGTGCTGGTGATGACGATGATGACGATTTACTTCCTGGTCTGCTTGGCGAACTGATGGAATGTCACAATGTCTGGGTGAATTGTCTGCAAATGGAAATTACGCTTATTAATGGAATAATTCACAGAAGAGGGCCATAAAGGTTCCCTGAGGGGCCAGGGCGGGGTTAAAGATATATTTAATATCAGAACATCAGAACTTAAACTATTTAGTGGAAATACTGACCATATAAGTATACTCATCTATATAACTATACTCCATTTAGGTCGTCTATGGTCTATGGGATCTCTGGACCTCCAGCTGGTCTATAGATTATGGGCTCCATGTCACTTTAGCTTGTATATAGCCTATAGACTCCCTGTCCCTTTCGGTTGTCTATAGCCTATGTTTATAGACCCTGGGCCTTCAGCTCGTCTACAGCCTCCAGAATCGCTGGCCCTTCAGCTCGTCTTTGTCCTATAGACTCCTTGGCCTGTAGTTTGGCCTATTTCCTCTAGACTCCTTGGTCCGTAGATTATGGGCTCCATGTCACTTTAGCTTGTATATAGCCTATAGACTTCCTGTCCCTTTAGGTTGTCTATAGCCTATGTTTATAGGCCCTGGGCCTTCAGCTCGTCTATAGCCTCCAGAAACGCTGGCCCTTCAGCTCGTCCATATCCTATAAACTCCTTGGCCTGTAGGCTGGCCAATTTCCTCTAGATTCCTTGGCCCGTAGATTATGGGCTCCATGTCACTTTAGCTTGTATATAGCCTATAGACTCCCTGTCCCTTTCGGTTGTCTATAGCCTATGTTTATAGACCCTGGGCCTTCAGCTCGTCTATAGCCTCCAGAATCGCAGGCCCTTCAGCTCGTCTATATCCTATAAACTCCTTGGCCTGTAGGCTGGCCAATTTCCTCTAGATTCCTTGGTCCGTAGGCTGGTCTATTGCCTCTATGCTCACTGGTCTTTCAGCTCGTCTATAGACTCTCTGGTTGGAACCATCATCTCGTTGAATGTAAAATGAAGTTTTCCTGGAAGACCATGGTAGCAGGCCTTTATCAAACACTTAACCTCTGGATCTTTCATAGCTTTGCTTTTTTCTTCTTCTTTTTGTTTTCCTTTTCTTTCTTCTTCTTTTTTGAAATATTCCGAAAATATGCAATAGCCTTAATGAATGCCGAAAGAACTCCAAAAAAAACTGTTATTCAGCATGTCACGTTCTCACCTTCTGTTGTCTTTTTG
Organism: Musca vetustissima; assembly: GCF_032173495.1. Taxonomy (NCBI): domain Eukaryota; kingdom Metazoa; phylum Arthropoda; class Insecta; order Diptera; family Muscidae; genus Musca; species Musca vetustissima. The sequence continues at coordinate 8,517 of NW_026881389.1, read as the reverse complement.
TTGTTTCGGCATTTTTTGATTTTTTTTTTTATTATTCAAAATTCTTGAATTACAAAAAACCGGGGCTATTGTTGTTATTGTAATAAATTGTAGGAAGTAAATATTCGCAATTGAATACCCTACACAGGGGATTAACGAACATTAATGGAGGGGTCATAATAGATCAACAGAATGAATCGAATGCAGTTAAAGGCAGGGCATATATTAGAGAGGAACTACAGACCAAGGACACGAATCAAGGATCAAACGACAATTGCTTTGATCTCAATAAAAAAATTGGCAGATGAAGAATAAAGTCTCCATGGGCCTAAACTTCTCAAGGCAGAATTTCTCCTAAGGCAAGCAAAAAAACTGATAGTTCATCAAAAAAAAGCTGAGAGAAGGTGCTCCATCCATAGACGAGAAAGAGGACAGACAAAGTACCTCAAACAAGCAACAAGGGTCAGGGAATCCGGGGAGTAAATGGACAAAGGCTGGGTGGCGTAGGGTATGATAGATACCAAGCAACGGTTCTGATTGGCTTTAGCATGGCGAAACCCATGCTTATATTCGTCCCTCTTTCATCTCAATTGTGGACACTGACCTTCCCGCGGTGTCACCTGGGGTAGCTATTTTCATCACCCGTTGAAGTAGTGAGCTAATATGTGCCGCGAGTTCACCCATAAGAACTATAAAAAATGGGTTTAGCCGTCGGGTTAGTTGCCCAAACGGAAAATCCTTCCTACTATGAAAACAAATATGGACAAAGGAGGTTGGAGAAAAAAATCATTAGGTCGGTCGTCGAAAATGTCGATAAAATCGAAGAAATGATCGAAGTTGACCGGCATGTTAGAAGTCATAACATCGCCCAGGAGCTAAAAATCGACCATAAAACTGTTTTAAACCATTTACACAAAGCTGGATTCACAAAGAAGCTCGATGTTTTGGTGCCACACCAATTAACAGAAAAAAATAGGATGGATCGACTAACGGCCCGGAAGGTTCTGCAATGCATTTGGTGGGACTGGAAGGGGATTATTTATTATGAGTTGCTTCCATATGGTCAAACGCTAAATTCTGATCTCTACTGTAAACAAATAAACCGTTTGAAGATAGCAATTGACCAGAAACGATCAGAATTGGCCAACAGGAGAGGTGTCGTGTTCCACCAGGACAACGCTAGGCCACGCCCGTCGGACTTGGCACCAAGCGATTATCATCTTTTTCTTGCACTGCAAAATTTCTTTAACGATAAAAATTTGGTATCTATGGAGGATTGTGAACATCGACTACTATATAGACCAGAACTTCTGTAAGAGAGGCATTTTGAAGTTACATTTAAAATGGCAACAAATCATACAACAAAACGGTGCATATTTGGCCCAAATCGGACATTCCGAAGGATGTTAAATAATGTCCGTTCTCCCCAAACTAATATCTTTGATGGTTCAGGGAGTCCATACCTTAAGCTTCTTATTACATAGACCACCTATATAAACTCCCATCAGCTCGTCCATAAAGACTTCTTCAACTCATTTGAAAGTACCCTCTCCAGATAGTCTATAAGACTGTCTTTAGTTCCTCTATAAATACTCCCTTCAGATCGTCTATAAATGCATTCTGCACCCGTCTATAAAGACTCCCGTCCATAAAAACCTCTTCAGCTCGCCTATCATTACTCCCTTCCGCTCTTCTGAAAGACACTCTTCTATAGAGTCTCTATTCGTCTATAGAGTCTCTATATGTATCTCTGTTGAGTCTCCCCCCGACTCGCCGGTAAGGCCTCCCTTCAGCCAGTCTCTCCAATTTTGAGTCTGCCCAGTCGTCAATAAAAATTGTATCCATATTGTCTATAGAAATTCCCTTCATTTCGTAAATATATCATTAAGTCATCTGTATATTCCCCCTTAAGCTCATCTATAAGCCTCCTCACTCCTATGTAAAGACTCCCATCAGCTCTTCTGTTAAAACATTCTGCTTGGTCTCGGCTAAAGGGTCTCCCTTCAGCTGGCCTATAGATACCCCCTTCAACTCGTCTCTGAAGCTCCATTCGGTTTGTCTATAACGTCTACTTCTGCAAGGCCTCCTTTCAGCACGTCTATAAAAACTCTCTTCAGCTTGTCTATAAAGACTTAATTTATGCACGTTTACCGTGACTGCCTTCAGGACGTCTACAAAGACTCCATTCAGACCGTCAATAAAGATAACCTTCAATAAAAACCAGTGAGCGGAGCAGTATAGTCGGACGGGGCCCCAGAATAAAAAAAATTGTAATTTTTCACACAAAAGTCAGGGTCCATTTGACCCGCCAAATATTGACAGATCTTTATCAAAACAAGCATGCTTATTCTTTGTCCCGATCCCCTTCTCCATGTAAAATTTCACGATGTTCGGACCATTATTGCGGCCGCTGGAGCGACCAGAAAAACCGACATAAATTTAGTATTTGGTCCATTTCATCCGATATTAACCGATCTTTACCAAAAACAATAGGGGTCTTCATTGGCCAGAACCCGTCCTACATGCAAAATTTCGTGAAGATTGGTCCATAATTGTGGCCTGTATCGTGTTTACAAATTATAATGGACAGACGGACGGACGGACACACATGTCTAGATCGAGATATGACGATCGGTATACTTAAAGGTGGGTCTAGGACCAATATTTTGCGGCGTTACAAATTTTTGGGCCTGCACAAAGCTATAATACCCTGACAACATAGTTGTGTGGGGTATAAAAACTCTCTCCATCTTGTCTATAGAGACTTCCTTCAGTTAGTTTACAGGACCTCCGTCCAGCTACTTTATAAAGATCGCCTCCAGCTCCTCTAAAAATATTCCCTCCACCACGTCAACTTGTCGACAAAGAAACCCTTCAGCTTGACAACATAGTTGTGTGGGGTATAAAAACTCTCTCCATCTTGTCTATAGAGACTTCCTTCAGTTAGTTTACAGGACCTCCGTCCAGCTACTTTATAAAGATCGCCTCCAGCTCCTCTAAAAATATTCCCTCCACCACGTCAACTTGTCGACAAACAGATTCCCTTCACCTCGCCTTAAGAAATTTCCTTCAGCTCGCTGCTAGAGACTCAATTTAACTTTTTTTATTGAGACTCCCTCCAGCTCCTCTTTAGAGGCTACAACTCCTCTACAGAGGCACCCTTTACCTTGTTTATAGAGACTCCATCCAGCTTGTCCATAGAGACTCCCTTCCCCCATCCAAAAATTCTACCATCGGCTCGTTAACGTCTCCTGAACGTCTATAAAGACTCCATTTTGCTCACCCATAAAAAGTCCCTTCAGCTCGCCTTTAAAAACTCCCTTTCGTATATTAAAACTCTCTATAAATACTCCTTCTACATCGTCTATAGAGACACCTTACTTACTTACTTAGGTGGCTTGTTACAGAACGGTTGTTCCATAAACCGAGCTTGAAAAAGATTTCCAAGCGCGTCGGTCTTGTGCGCAAGTCCACCAATTTGGAACACCACGTTCCAAGATGTTGTTTTCTACCCTCCCCTTCTACGGGAACCATCAGTAGGCTCATTTTTATATTCCTTTTGAGCTGGGGCATTTTCTTTCATCCGCACAACATGGCCTAGCCACCGTAGTCGTTGCAGCTCAATACGTCTGACTATGTCGATGTCCGCATATAAATTGTAAAGCTCGTGGTTCATTCGCCGCCGATACTCACCGTCGACGCAGATCGGAACGTAGATCTTTCGGAGAATTTTTCTCTCAAACAGCCCCAGAAGCTGCCTCATCTGCTTGCGCAAGTACCCATGCTTCTGATCCATATAATAGCACGGGTAGTATCAGCGTCTTGTAAAGTGTGAGTTTGGTCTGGCGGGAGGTGGCCTTGTTTCTAAACTGCTTACTTAGACCATAGTAGCATCTTTTGGCCATCACAATCCTTTTCCGAATTTCAAAACTGATGTCATTCGTTTTATTAATGGCGGTACCAAGGTATATAAAATCTTTAACTACCTCGAAGCTGTAGTTCTCAAGTTCCACAGTTGGTCCGAATCTACTGGACGTCTTGCGCGTTGATACCATCAGCTTGGTCTTCTCGCCGTTTACTGCCAGGCCCACTTTGGCAGACTCCTTTTCAATTTGTTCAAAGGTGGCTGTTACCGCTCGCAATGTTCGACCCATTATATCGATGTCATCGGCGTAGGAGAGTAACATGTGTTGTTTGGTGTACAGAGTGTCATTTCTGTTCACCTTTGCGTCTCGTATGACCTTTTCCAGTAGGATGTTAAAAAGATCACACGACAAACTGTCACCTTGTCTGAATCCTCGTTCGGTATTGAAGGGCTCCGATAGGTCCTTTCCTACTTTAACGGCTGACCTTGTGCCACTTAATGTTATCCTGCATAGCCGAATTAATTTTGCAGGAATGCCGTACGCAGACATGGCTTTAAACACCGCTGAACGGATAGGGCTATCGAATGCGGTTTTTTAGTCGACAAATAGGTGGTATGTGTCGATGTGTTTTTCGTGGATCTTTTCCAGGATTTGGTGCAGAGTGAAAATCTGGTCAATGGTGGATTTGCCAGGTCTGAAGCCACATTGGTATGGTCCAATAATGTCATTGACCATTGGCTTCAGTCGTTCACACAGTACGCTGGATAGCACTTTATATGCGATGGGAAGCAGACTTATTCCTCTATAGTTGGCACATATCGTTTTGTGTGCACGGGACACAGGATTCTGAGGTTCCAATCTTTGGGCATGTATTCTTCTAGCCAAATTGTAGTAATCAGCTGGTGCATGCTCCTTACCAGCATCTGACCACCAGTCTTGAATAGTTCGGCTTGTAACCTATCGGCACCTGCTGATTTATCATTTTTCAAAATTTTCGGAATTCATTTTGACCCCTATACATCTCGATTTGCTCAAGCTCACGTTTTTCATGCTCTTTCTTCTTTTTTTTCTGAAAATACGTTTCTCCTCTCTGCTTTCCTCCCGATAGTTCTCCATCGCATTACGTGTTGCTACTGTCCGCAGGATTGCCCTATACGCTTCGTTTTTCATATCAGTAGCATTATGACACTCCTGATCGTATCTCGGATTTCTTATTGGTGGTCATTGGTACCCAAGTGTTGCTTTTGCTGCAGTTTGTGGGGACAAGGGGTGCTTTCGTCAAGCAGTTGGCTAAGTTGAGCGGAGTATAGGAGGTGATGCAAATGTGGTATACCCATTTGTTTTTAGATTGCCAAATTTTTATTTTTTATCCGATTAAATTGAAATTTTGCACTTAACATGCTACATGTGTTGTCTTTCCATGTATCAATTTGAAAATAATATTATTCTAACAATTTAAGAGATATTTGAGAAAATATTTGAAATCCCATAAAAAGTGATTTAAAAAAAGTGCAGGTAATGTGGTATACCACATGATGTTAATGTGGTATAGTATAATTTTCACTTCCAATTGATATCTTATATAATTTATTGTTTTTAATGAATGCGAATTAGCTCGAGATTTATGTCTGTTAAGATTTTTAACGGATACGTTGAGTGGAACTTAAATTTTTATTATATAATATTGTCTACACATGTCAATATTTAATTTTTGTATGGAGAAGTTGTTAAAACTCATAGCCTTTGTTTTTCATCCTTGTGATTCATGGCAGACTCTCGTAGAGTACAAATGTTTCACATAGTAATGAGATTTTGTCTAGTGCTGGCCTTTTTTCATGCAGAATCAAGGTATACCACATTACCTACACTTGTGTTTACTGAAGAAATGTCTAGTTTTTTTTCCAAATTGGTGATAATGTGGTGCAATCGCGCATATTATTTGATTTTTAGTTTATACTGATTATTTTAATGCTTTAGTAATAACGATTAAAGTACATCCGTAAAACAAAAAATTATTTTTAAACTTCAACCGAAAAAAGTAAATTTCATGAAAAATTTTATTTTTGGTACTGATTCTCAACGTGATTTAAATAAATTAAACAGGTCATTGCTATCTTATTTTTTTGAGAACAGCAAACTATAGAACATGTTTCAGTTATTCTAAAATTTTCAGTTTACAAAAAAAGTGACTATACCACATTACCAACCTATACCACATTTGCATCACTTCCACTAGGCTTCTGCTGTCTATTGTTTTTGCAGCTTTTCGACGTCAAATTACATTACATTAGATCGCACCTTTGCTGCTACATTACGACGGTTGCGTACCTTGTCTGCCACAAGGTAATGGTCCGAATCCACACAAGGTAATGGTCCGAATCGATAAGACTATCTTCCGCTCATCTATAAAGACTCTCATCATTTTGCCTGCAAAGTCTGCCTATCTCCGTCTATATAAACTCGCTTCAGCTTTATAGAGGCTCCATCCAGCCCATCTATATGGTAGTTCATAGTGTAGCTCCTTATATATTCGTTGTTACCGTATAGTCTGAATTCAGTTCTCACTACTTAGCCTTTAGAGTTTTGCATTTCCATTGAAGCCATCAACCAAAACAAATCCCAAAAAAAAAACGCAAAGAAATGATGGCTTGACGAAAAAATGTCACACCATTTGACCCACATTTCATTAAAAAGGCATTGAGCGGTTATTCTGTTTTTGCCTTGAGTTTTATTCTTCTTTATTGTTGTTCTTGCCTTGAAGGTTCTTGCAGTTGACACAAATTCGTTATTTTGATCAGTTTTATTACCTCAAAAAAAGCTATTCGATTTTTTGCCAAGTTGGTAATTTTTGCCTTCTTTGTTTTCGACTTCTTTCTGCACTTCTATATCGACCATTCGCTGTTTTGTTTTGGAGGTGAACTAATTACGTTCTTGCAACAGCAGCAAGAAACTAAAGAAACTCCTCTTTTTCGTTCCAAAATCTAGAACAATTTACATCGGTTTCAATTGAAGGACATTTGGGTCAGTTTTCGTAAAAGATTGCTTAATAAACATTAAACAGAATGCAGAATATTTTGTAACATCAACAACAACAGCAAAACCAATTATGATTATGGTTTTGTTGTAAATATGCATTCAGTTACTGTGTGATTTCCTTTCCTTTTCCGATTCCTTCATACCCTGACTACAACAGCTACGTCATAACCCACATTTTATTATTATTTCCCAACAAAGCCATCTGAATTCTTATCGCTGAAACCACAAAACAGAAAAAAAAACATTCGATTCCATTTATGAAACTCCTCCAACTACAGCGAAAAAAAATCCCTAAGCTAATTTAACCACAACCAAACAACATTCCTTCCCTGCTGACCTCTGTTGCCCCGCACATCCTCCCCCCAGGGCTAACAAAAAAGGACTGCTGCTATTGCCCTATCAGTGAAGGCCTTTCAAAAACCGCTCACAAAACCCAAAAAACATCCAATTTTTATCTCCTCCACAACCTCATGAGTTTGCCTGTCCGTTTTTGTTCGAGGAGGATGAAGAGCCTAATTTACCCACAAACACTACTGGCGGCAGCAGCAACAATAACAACAACACCATTCCAATAAATTTGTTTGCGATAAACTTCACGTCACAATTTCATTTTTTTTGTTTCTGCGTTTATCATCAGGATGTTTATGTTGGTATATACATATTTGAGTACATACATACAAATATACATATGAATATGTATACACACACACATATGTAAACAGCTATCACATTTTGCCTTTTACATGGATATGAGGATTTGTGCGTAGCAAACAAATAAACCCGAATACAGGAATCGCGTTATCTTTCGGTGATAGTAACCAAATATGGTATCACCAGGGCAGAGGTTCCCAATTCGGGAAACAAACACACGAACTGATGTGAGTCTTTACATTCGATCTGAAGGCGAGGGAATCTTTAAATAGACTGTCTTCTGACCCTTCTGCTTGTATGTAGAGACTCCCTTCAGGAAGTCTATTCGAACTCAGCTTCAGCTCGCCTGTAGATATTCCCTTCATATCGACTTCAAAGATGACGTATTTTCTATAGAGTCTCACCGTCTATAAAAACTTCCAGCAGCTAATTTTAGAAAACTCCCATTAATAAGACCACCATCAGCTCGTCTATAAAAATTCCCTCCTGCAGGTTCCCCCTTAGAATGATAGATGCCCTTCAGTTCGTCCGTATAGACCATCTTCAATTCGACGATAGAGACTCCCTTCAGCTCGTCGATAGAGACTCTTATCAGTTCTTCTATAGATGCTCAATTCTTTATAGACAATATCCGACTCGTCTATATATTCCCTTAAGGGCGTCTGTAAAGACTTCCCTTCGGATTATCTATAAAGACTCCCTTCAGCTCGTCGTCTATAAAGACTCCCTTCAGCTCTTCTATAAAGACTCCCTTCAGCTCGTCTATAAAGACTCCCTTCAGCTCGTCTATAAAGACTCCCTTCAGCTCGTCTATAAAGACTCCCTTCAGCTCGTCTATAAAGACTCCCTTCAGCTCGTCTATAAAGACTCCCTTCAGCTCGTCTATAAAGACTCCATTCAGCTCGTCTATAAAGACTCCCTTCAGCTCGTCTATAGAGACTCCCTTCAGTTCGCCTATAAAGACTCCCTTCAGTTCGCCTATAAA